>NC_134676.1:9050296-9350296 GCF_030463565.1 Pelecanus crispus | reverse complement strand
TATGCTGCTAGATAGATTAAATACCAACTAATCCTCGTATAAAACTGGTAGTTTGATCAATACAGCTAAAAGCTTCATTCCTCACATACGTATTTCTCGGCTTTAGAACTATCAATTTTAATCTCACATGTCAGGATTAGATAATAATCAGGCCAGGAATTCAGATCCACCGAATTTAACAAAACCTCCAGTTCAAGTTCTTCAGTCAGAAAGGAACAGTTGATCTCTCTTTGGTGTAAGAAAGATGGACTGGATAACCTCACCAGGTTCTGTCCAATGCCACATCCTACTCTTCTATCATCTCCCCCTTGCCTTCCTCTCTCTCCCTCTGCTCCCCCTCTAGGAATTAACCTCCTGGAAACAGATATGAAAGAAAATACCCAAGCCAAGTTATAAAAGGCAGTTCCTGAGATTATTTGTTTCCCAGGCTAGAAACACAAGAGAAGACAGTGGCAAACCACCAAGGTTTGCCCTCACGTTCTGCGAGGAACTGAGCAAATCTGTTTTGCCCTTCCTGTATGATACAAATGGATTTCTTGCTGAGTGAGTCATTTCATTTCCCAGATAGCCCCTACATCCTTCTTATGAAGGAGGGCACCAAAAAAAAAAAAAAATCTCTTAGATTCAGCAGCCATGGGTGTGATGTGGGAACCTGATTAGAATGTCATAATGTAGCCCTGATATAGGAAGCTAAATAGAATAGGGTAAGCAACCTACAAAGCTTTTAAATAACATTTATTGCCACCCTAAAAAAAAAGAGGGAAAAAAAAAAAAAAAAAGAAAGAAAAAAGCAGACCAGCAACAGTGCTGGATCTCCAAAAGGTTTTCTACACTACCTTTGAAGGTCATGCGAAGAAGAGAGGAAACTGGAACCCTTTCCCTCCACAGAAGAAAATAAATGGGTGACACTATGCTAATGAAGACAATTGGCTCCCAGGATGAGTCATTCAGCTGCAGCAAGGTCTCTGTCCTGCCTGTTGATTCATATTCTTTTCCCACTAGCATCAAGAAGTTGTCTTAAAAGGGCTGGCTGGGTGACCTACCCACTAACAAGTTTGGGTTTCATTTTGTTATTTATTTGATATTAGCATAGTGTCACCCCCAGGAGACTTTCCCTTCAGTGATGGAATATCCTCTGGGTTATCTTCTGTGGGGTGAGACAGAGCAAAGCTTGAAGCAAGACATGATGCCAGAAGAACTACAGCAGAAACAAGATATGAGCAGGCAGCACGTCTGTTGGTGGGAAGGTCAGCCTGGCCTGCACCTTGCGGTGCAAAAATTAAGATAGGATTTTTTTCGCCTTGAAATCTCATTGTTGCTGTATGAATAATTCCTAACAGTTTTATTTCTCTCCTCTGCTTTGACACACAGGAGCTTTTAAACAGATCAGCCCCTCAGATGTGAAAGCCCAGATCTGAACTAGCACAGTGATGAGATAAAGGTGCAATTATGCAAAGCTTCCTTGAGCAAAAATTGTTTAAAAATCAAAATAAAATGAAGATGTCCGTGCTTGTTGTAACAAGAGTATGAGCTGCACAAGGACTCCACATCTGACCCGATTGACTGCAGTAGAAAAAATTATAAACATTGTCCTTCATAACTAGAGCACTTTATTTTCATTTAATGACAACTATGATGGTCTTTTTAAGCAGCAAGCAAAAATTAAAGTACTATTTTTAAGTGTGTATTTTTTAAATGTATCACTTTATGGAGATATTACTAACCAGATAACTGGTATAAACTGTCATCTTTCCAGTGACTGAAGGCAGCTGAATCGATACTTCAAACTACGTTCAATATTTGAATGCAGCAGTAAGGAAGGTGGTGTAATCCACTGTTATAGATTAGATGGCATGTCAATCCTAAATTGCACATTACAGAAGAACCTTTAGTTAGAGAGACTTTTCTTCTAAAGATAGCTGTTTTTTTCTGAATGCTAAATATTCTTTGTACTAAGTCATTTAGTCCAAGTTTTCTCTGGTGTCGTACAATGCAGAATTTGTCTCCTGCATCTATCACATTGCCAATAACACTCAATAAAACATCAAATTAATTATCAAAAAGTATTTAAGATCAAAATCTTTGATTGCCCATAATGAGATGTCCAATGATGCTAATCGCAGAAAAAATGTCTGGTTAGAACTAATTATCAGAAACACATTTCTGTGTGAAATAAGCAATGATCAGTATGACAAGAAAAAGAAAAAAAAAGAATTAATTGCACATATATTAAGCAAGGGCTCTCGTACATTAAATATTCATTTTATGCTTCACAGTAACACCTATAACTTAGTAAATAAATTTTAAAGTTTATTGGGGATTTCTTAACTTTCAGCAATGATCTTTTGAAAGGAAAACAGAAATCTATTTAGAGAAGTCTTTGAGAAGGTGACTTTCAGATCCATAATTCAGACGAATACTTTTCCTCCAAGTTGTAAGAACATTGATAAAAAGAAATCCCTCTTCTTGTTTTACTCCTTTTTGTTTAAAAGGTTGATTTTTCTATCAGCCAGGGCCCCAATTCTGCTCTCCATGAAACAAAAGGCAAAACTCCCATCTGCTTCAACAGGAGCACAAGAGGGACTCAAATTTGCAATGTACCCTCTCTCTCAACCAGTCACAAAATCCTGCACTGTCTTTTCCCTGTCCGGACAGGCTGATGCTGCATTGCTTGGACAGAAAGCTGAGGGACAAAGAGGCATCCAGACTAATGAGAAACAGTTTCCTACCTTTTGCTATACCAGTGAGAGTCCCAAGTAACTAAACGAAAGCTGAGCTGTGCTACACCAGGTTTACTAAGTGTCGGTGCAGCAGTCCGTGGCTCTAATATTACATATGAAGCCACTGGAGGAGACAGATCGCTTGTGATGGGCAAAGACTAGGTGAGCTTTGAAAACCTCTCCTCCCTCTTGTTTGAATAGCAGAGGTTGTACTTGCTTGGAGCTGCTGCAGTGGCAACCCATGGATTGTACTCCCTTATATCATCATGAGAGAGCAAAACATGATCCATGCTCCAATTTACCAGTAAGACAGTAATGGATAGCTCTGTTGAAGGCAGCAATATCCTGGAAGCCCTGCTGCAGCAGCAGTGAAGGGTATCGTGTACTCAGGTTGGATCAGCAGATCTGCTGTCTGTGAAGGCAAGAGGGCCAAGCAACTCCTACAGAAAAGCTAATTTTTTGTTTGGATGGGGATTGCTTGAGAAGGGCACATTGGGTGCATGGGACCTCACTGAACTGTGTTCATGTTACATATACAGGCTTGTCCCTTTTATGGGTAGGGGCATCCTGTCTCCACAAGTTCCCTCACCCACAGCTTTGGGTGGGCTCCTGGGCCCCTGCCCTACACCTCTGTGTAGAATTACTGGGTGATGGTCTCACAGCTGCCACACTCTACTGCAGAGTCAGTTCCTGTGGGAAACACTCTTGCAACCACTCTCAAGTCAGTGACTGAGCCCCCATTTGTTTAAAAAGGAGGAAAGCATTTCATATGAAGCTAGTAGTATTTTTCTGTACCAGTAAATTGCTTGTCCCTGCCCTCCATCTCATGGAGCCCCAAAAACCTGCCCTGGTACAAATGCTTACGTAAAGTCCTCGTTTAAAACCACTTTGTGAAGTTTACTAAGCCAAACTGGACATCCAGGTGAAAAGTGTGAGATTCTGTCTATAATCAGTATACAGTTCTTTTACTTATCTCTCTCCTCGGCATTCTTTTTAAAATGTATTATTTATTTAAATAATATTACCTCTCTGAAGGAGCAGATTGCTAGGAATTCTGCAAGTAGGTGCACAAATGGTGGAACTAATGAACACTAATTTTCCCAGTCTTCCTCCCAGTTTGGATTCTCTGGTGTCAAAATAATATGCTTAATCTCAACTGAGGCTTTACAGTCAGTGGGAATTAGGCTTTCCCTTCTCTATTCACAATCCTATTTTCATTAAATTTGTAGGAACTGAATACCTTTGAGAGGGCTTATTCCAGACCAAAAAAAAAAAAAAAAAAGAGACAGAGCGTTTCTTGGCCACTTAGTTCAAAAGTTTGAGAAAAGGCAAGAATGGAAAATAGAGCTACAATACAGAAGTTTAAAACTTGTGTTCTGAGAAATCCAGGCTTAAGAAAGAATCAAAAAGTATTCTGGTGATATAGGTTCTTGACCTACTCACTACTACTAATATTGTCTCTCATTTTAGTCACTTGATTAAAGAAATAAACAATAGAGAAAGCAAATAAATGAAAACCATGGGCAAGAAAAATGAATGACAAGTTCAAACAAAAAATCTGTTTATACTCGTTGGCAGGTTAAACTGCATGCATTGCCAGCTCCTGAATCCTGACACTGAAGTCTTCTATCTCCTATGCCCTGTCTTGCGTACCTGTTCACCTCTTCCGTTATGGGACACACTGATCTTCTAGGTCTGGCATACTTTCTAAACACCTTTGAAGCTCTTGAGCCTTGGTTGCAACCACTGGCAGTATTATAGCTATTCCTGTCCTTGATTGTGAAACACTAGGAAACAGCATCAGGAGTGCAGACACAGAACAACAGGAAAACCCAAGGCATCAACAAAGCAAGGAGGTCTGAGTCCTGCCTAGAATGAAGACTGTACACCTAACTTGTGGAGGCAGCTTAATTCCCGGTTTCAGTGGGGACACGTTGGGGAAAGATCGAGCCTATAGGTGTTTTACACCAAATTGGAAGCAAAACCCACTGTTTCTAGCACAGCACGTGGATAAATAAAAATTATCTGTACCTGTCTTCTCTTGGTAAAACTCTTCAAGTAAAATACTGTTTTCCTGTGCAGTGTAACAAAAATGACAGCTGCTTCAAAATTTGTGTTTTGTCATTTTTTGTGATATCTCCTGTCTGCTCAATTATTCAGTGGCCCAAGGGACTGAGCTTAGTCTGGTCTTGTTCAAAAGCTCATGGTCTGAGCTGCTGATCTAGAGAAGACACTTTCATTCACAGGTAGTTGAACAGCAAAGTTTCTGTTGAGACAGAGGCCACCTAGTGCCAAAAAAGTATGATATTCTGCAAGATGGATACCCTAGTTCCAGGCTGAGGTGTCCCAGGTAGTGTGGGAAGAAGAGCAGCTGACAATAAAAAAAAAAAGAAAAAGTAAAAATATTATTTTAGATCCTTCTGTTGAAACAAAATTACTCATTTTGACTCAGCCAAAAATCTGAAGTATTGACTTATTTTCAGGTTATCTTGTAATTTTAACCCTTTTTAAAAAAATGAAAAATAACCTTTCTGAAAAGAAAATTATAAACTTAACTTTTTAATAAGAGAGAAAGCAATCATTTCATCACCTTCAAAGTGCAGCCTTTTATCACATTTCACATCTTGTTATTATCCAAAATAGCTGTCAAATTTGACCCAAATTAGTTAAGTCCACACACACTTGTTGTTAAGATTTAATAAAAATGTCTAACTCTGCTCTTAAATCACTGGGACATGGGAAAATAAGGTTAAAAATCTTGGCTTTATCCCACATTTTTTCTAAATAATGTGAGGAAATTTATTGTTCATCATATGTTAGCTTGTCCAGCCCTCTGGCTCATTCTGGAACCCTACTACGCAAACACAGTTGCAATCCCTGAACAGTTTACAATTTGAGTCCAAGATACAAAACCAGGAGAAGATAAACAAGAAGGAAAAACAATGAGACAATGCCAGAAGAGCACATTATGTATAAAACATTTCCCTTCCCATGCTGCTGTAGATTTTGTCTATATATATATAAAAAAAAAAAAGAGCTTCAGAGCAGACATTATCTCTTACTGAATGTTTACAGAGCCACAAGCACAACAGATCACAACACCTAAGCAATACAAATAGTTTCAACTCTTGCCAATGAGACCTCTGAAAATACTTATCTCCTTCTAGACTTTGCGAATTCTGGAAAACTCACAAAGTATTGTGCATCATAAGAGCAAAGGTACAAACTTTAAACACACTAGCCAGTCTTCTTACTCCACCATCCCTTATATGCTGCAAAGAGAGTAGCCCTTCTGTGTTGGGCATCTAATTCCTGTGTTCTGCAGTTGCTGAAGGGACCTTTAGTTGTTCATCTCAGTTCTCTGTCACACCTAAGCCATGTTCTTGCACTAGAGAGTATGAAACCCTAAATATGCACTTCAGTGTAAAAAAGACATTTCTCTCTAAAGGGAAAACTAAGCTACTTTACACTTTGCCAGAATAACCATATTGCTAGGTGGGGCAGAACAAACGAAGGTCAAAAATTTGCTCGGGGCTAGGACAGCTGATGCACTTAAGCATCTGTAGCCAGCAGCACAGTAGGCAGTGGCTACCACAATGTCCAGGCACAGGATAGACACAGAACATGTAAATTAATGCACTTGTTTTTTAGACATTCAATACCTTCTCTAGAGAACTTATTAACTCATTGCTTTACTTGTTACTTACGCTATATTCTTCTAAGCAACTGACAGGAATGTACTTACAGGTCTCTTAAAAGGTAGCTTTTTTCACCTATGCCTTTCTTTTTTCTGGTCTATGCAACTGCTATCAGAGGTGAGCAGCAAATTTCTAATCAACACGTTTAATCACACTGTCTCTTCAGAGAGGCTACTGTAATGCTCATGTAATCTCATTTGTCTGGGTTCCTGGAAATTACTTGGAAAAACAATGGTGTGCAACTGCAGAAGTGCTCCAGGGTGAATGGGGAAAGAGGTGCTCCAGCCTCTTCCTCAGCTCCAGCATTTCTCCCTCAATTTTGAAAATGCAGATGATGCAATCAGCAGCATTGAGTAGGGTTTCCAGAGCTATTGATGGGGGTCTGCATGGAGCACTTCATCCATCTAGAGAAATAACATATCTAACCCCAAATACAACCCATACGACTAACACTTTTATATTGTATTGCCTGACTGGTATTGGAGAGACTAAAGTCATCATCACTGTTGCTTAGGATTTGTCATGTGGGTACATCAAATACATGTTGGAGATTTCAATGGGCAAAACTGACAGCAACTTAAATGGGCACCAACTGTTCAATTTATCTCATTAACTTCAGGCTCTTAAGTAACCTGTCCTTCAGAAACGCTTCAAGAGATTTCATTGACTGCAGAGTGAACCGAAGGAGATTAGCTCCTAACTTGACACCTCAGCTGGAGTGAATCAGAGACCAGCAGTCAAAGACACAAGACTGAATCACTGGTTCCCTTCACAGCTGTACTGCTGGCTACTTGTGAGCAAGCCTTCCTTTACCCCACTTCACTGCCATCCCTCTCTGTTCCTTCCCTAGGCAGGGAAGCTCCCAAAGGCAAAGGACATCTCTGCACATTTGTGAGACACTAAACCCTGTAGGGTTCTGACTTTCACTGGGGCCTGTAGCAATTATTGATGCATAACATTACAACGTGAATTACTGCATCACCAGCAGAACTCATTTTGACAAGGCAACGGTACATATTAAAAAAAACACCCTCTGAATTAGATGATTCTAATGGAAGTACAATCTTCTACATCTGAGTAGAATATTAATGTAGAATTGGAAACAGCACCTTGGTATTAGGAGCCTAGTCCCTAAGTTCACTATATATTGAATGAACAGAGATTGGCATAGCCAGATGGCAATTCAGATCCTAGGTAGGCTGAATTGACCCCTGGAAGTGTCTGTGAATATTAACAGTTCTCCTTAATGAGTTGGAAAGCACGTCTTAATTTACACTGAAGCCTCTAGTGTATTTCTTTCCTTTCCCACCCACCTCACAAAACATTGACATACGAGACACCAAAGCAGAAAATCCCCCCCAAAAAAACTCCTAAAGATTTGATTTCATCATCTTTTTGGAGCTGTCTATGCAACAGATTGTTCTAACCCATTTAGTTGCACTTTCCTGACTAAAACACCATTGCAAACTAAAATTTTGTAATTCTAGATTTCGAGTAATAGATCAAAAAGCATTTAGGTGTCATTAGGGCAAATTCTGCATCTATTGACACAAATGTCAAAGGTCTCATTCTTTTGCAGCTTTTGGCTTTAAACGGTAAGGCCACCACAGCAGTATTGTCAGAGTTGGGACTACTGTAAATGATGGAGGAGAGAAAAAACAACATGAAATGAAGTTGCCCTTGCAATGATATGTCGTTTTTCCCTCTTTCCACAGAGCATAACAGTTGAAGAGGGGAAACCTGGACATAGGCCTATTCATATGAACAGCTGCTCCTGCTAATTACCTGTCGGTTTCTGAACTCCTCATTGGAAAGCAAGGGAACTGCATTCCCACCACTGGAACTATTAAAAGGTCATCTGTTTCTATCATCAGACCAAAAATGGAGACTCATCTCACCAGGAGGCTTGGTAAGGAAATTTAAGAGGGAACTGCAGTGTACAAGGATTCATTTATCGCAAATTCTTCCACTGCATTTCTGCCCAAGACCTTTTCTATTCCCACCTGCTACAGTGGGTCATTCTGCTCTGAGAGTACCATGACCGAGGTTCCATTAGGAGCTGCACATTCATGGGTAGCACAGGGAGGCAACAAGGTGGGAATATACACGGATGGTCAGAGAAATTAAAAATGAGATGGGAGAAATATTCTCTAAGAGAGGAACACTGTCCTCAGTTGGAAACTCACTCTGAGATTTTTTCACTAGCCCCTTTGTGTGGGTTTTGGGCTGGGAAGGAAAATCCCAGGCTATTTGCTTTCATGGGGCATTCACAGTTTTTTGAAGCCTCTGTTCTCACTGTTTGTAGGTGCCAGATATCCAGGGAGATAAGAATGAAAGTGGAAGGCAAAAGAGAATTCACAAGACCAGCAACATTTCAAAAACTTTAGGAAGAAATCTGGGGCCAAAAGATTTTTTCCTTGGGAGACTGTCATCCAACCGTGGAGGAAGGTGTTCAGGTCTTCCAAAAACATCCTGGGGAGGAAAAAAAGTGGGGTCTGGATCCAAACCCACTGAAGGTAATAACAAGATTCCTGCTAACATCAGTGAGGTTTGGTTCAGGCTGGCAGCTGCTCACCAGGCATTTGCACCAATGACTTATTAAGACCCTATATTAGGAAACAACACATCCACAAAAGTCAGAGGGTTTTAAGGTGATACTTCAGTCATCTTCTGGACTTTAGAATATATCTAGTCTCATCCAGTTTATGTGAAGAGCAGACATCATGAAAAACGTAATCAGCTCAGTGAAAGCTTAGTACTAGCCACTGTTAAAAGCCCAAAACACTTTTGTTCATTATCAATATGTGATCTCAAATTCAACAGAGGAAAGGGTTGGTGGATACTGTATAGATTTTTCATGCTGCCAACAATTAATTTCTCCCACAAATGAAACACCTTTCATATTATTTTGTCAGGGAAATACCAACTTGCCATCAGTAGGGTCTTTTGGCAGTGTAATTTATACATACTTTTTACCCATCTGTTAGTATTAAGGTTTTCTGTTGGTTTGGTGGTGTTTTTTTTAATTTTCATATGCTCTTCCAATTCTCCTTGAAAACTGAAAAGGATTAGGTTAGGATTAGGTTAGTGTTTTAAGCGAAAAGTCACAAAGATGGATGAAGATACTTTCAAAGAGATAATACACTGGAGATTCCTCACTACCAATTATCCCTAGGTGGGAGGATTTTCCTTTTTTTTTTTTTTTTTTTCCCAAACCTCTATATCTTTAATAATAATTTTTTGCTTCTTCTGTCAAAGTAAACTGGCTGAGGTATCACTTAGCTGCATTTCCTGAGACCTGACCAAGGGTCAGCAATTACCTTGAACTGATGTCTGACATTAGCAAATAGACAATCTCCTCTTGGTGAATCAGCATTCCCCATGCTAACCACGTCGACAGATTTTGCTAAAGCAGAGGAAGGGGAATTCCAGGTTGACAAATAGGTCCCTGGAGAAATACACTTGTCAGTTACAGGAGAGCCTACATGGCACTGCAGAGGCAAAAGCAACAGGACAGCTCCATGCCACTGAAAGTGATGTACACAGGGTCGTGGTGAGAGCGAGTTATGCTGATGTGCACGGATTACTGGGGTAGGACGCAACCAATAGGTATTATCCACCACAGACCCCAGAAAGAAAAAACAAAGCAATGCATCATTTAAAAGTACAGAAGTGCAGAAGCAGGAGATGCACTGGTCAACTGACCTTTTGCTCTTTTTGTTGTTTCTTGCTGTAGTGCTATTAAACACCTATATACCATCAACTTCGTAATAGTCTCTAGCCCCCTGTTACCCAAGAACATTCCTCCACTCAGTTGTCCCAGAGAAAAATACTAAACCTTCTAGAACTTGCTACCCTTCTACAAGGTTTCTTTCAGAAATATTTCAGAAAAAGGCCCTCTATTTTTTTTCCCCCACAGTTTCTCTCCAAATAGGGTCTTTACTTCCCCTCCCATAGTGAACACAAACCAACTCTTGGGCCAGATCCAGAACCAGAAAAAGGTACAGCATTTGATGTTTTAGTCTTGCAAGTACGAAATCTGAAACTGCTATGCCATTCAATGCAGGAAGAAAAATTTAGACAAAACTACCACCCTTGTGACCTGTTGTGAGAAAGTTGCGAGAAAGTTGCATTTGATGTTTTAGTCTTGCAAGTACGAAATCTGAAACTGCTATGCCATTCAATGCGGGAAGAATAATTTAGACACAACTACCACCCTTGTGACCTGTTGCGAGAAGGTTGATTTTAAAAGGAATAGGATAGATGGAAACAAAGTCAGGAGATTGGGGATGGGAAGGAAGTGGCTGGGTCATGGGTTGGGGTCTCTCTTTCCTCTTCCTTCCTGCTCTCAGTAACCTCCTTTCTCTGTCACACCAAGGCAAGCCGGGGACCTGACTGCACTCTGAGATGATTTCATCCCACATTGGGAGCTGCAGCACTGAGGGTACAAAATGTCTCTCTCTACTTAGAAATCTCCATTAACTCCCTGCTTCTGTTGCAGCTCTGGTCACTGCAACAATTTGCTAGGGAAAATGAGTACCACCATGAGCTGGGGAGAGCATCTCATTGACATCTCCCTCTCCCCACACAGCAGGAGCCAAGTCTGTACAGTCCTACAACCAGGACATGGCAGAGTGAAACACAAAATTAATAGCACCAATATTGCTGTTATCACATTAGCACAGGCTCCAAATCCTTTTGAGTTACAAGACTAGCCTGGGATCAGCCTTCTCAAACAAGTCATGGAAAAGCAGGGAATATACTTCTCCCTAGCTGTCAAACTGCTCTTCTCTCAAGCAAAATGTAATTTTTGCTTTCAAGGAAGTTAAAAAGAAATTTCATGGGAAAATGACATTTCTGTTTTAATAATGAAATGTGCATCAATCCAATTTTACTTATCAAGAACAGAGAAGCTTTGAGGGTGCCCTGAATTTCCAGTATTTGGGTGGCCACTGATGCCCAAATTAGCTCTGTTTCACAGCTGTTATTAGTAGTGCTTTGTGCCTGCTTCACAACTAACAAAACAGTTTTATATTAACACAGGGACCTAAATAGATTTGTCCATTAAACGCTAGTACATTAGACCCAAGGTGTCCCTTAGAAGTATCCCAGTGGAGTTTTCTAAACAATCTTGGCTGGAGCAACCTTGGAAGGCAAGTTTACTGAGAAACATCGCTATTAATAATAAACCTTCGAGGGCTGAATCCAGAATCTAACGCAGAGCTGTTCTGGAAGTGTGACTAAGCCTATGCCATCCTAGTGGGAAGAGGGAAAAATAAACTGTTAGAAGTAACATAAAGAAAAAAAAAACACCAGCAGAGAATGATGTGATCAAAGATTTAGATTCAAATTCCATTACATTAAGTAGGGTCTTTTTTTTCCCCCCTGCATTGAAAATGATATTGCAAGAGTACCAAAAGTATATTCCTCACAGATCAAAATAAGATTTTTATCTCTAGAGGGGAAAAGACTTGTTAATTTCTTGGTGGGCTGGGCAAAGCAATGAGATTCATATTGTTGTAATTATTAATTTCTTCAGTAAAGTGTTAAATCTCCAGGTACTTTACCTATTGGCTACATTTTTTTTTGTATTTCCAGCAAAGCAATTTAATGTCTCATCTTCTCAGAGGAAAGAAATCTGAATAGCATTAAGGATGCATGATCACAGCTAGCAAAATGAGCAGAGACAGAAAAAGGGAGAGAGAGAAAAAATTAAAGCTCTGATAGTTTAGACTGCCCAGGAACACCAGTGGAAAAATGTTCTCTGCAACGTTAATTTGTTCTTATTTAGGTAGATCCTCTATCCTGAGCAAAACCATTTTTCACCACTTGGGTTGTGCCAATGAGTAGACATTGGCTTTATCAGACCAAAAATATTCTCTTGAAAGGGATACTCCTTCAAGACGGTATTTTTCTAGAAGTTGCACACGCACACAAACATACTCAGTCTGAATACAAACAGGCACATGTACAATTTCTGCCCACAATTCTTTTCTGAAAAGCAACCACCAGCAGCTTTGATTCCTGCTAAGTTGCACTAGGATCAAAGGCTCTGTGACTGCAGATCTGCTCCAAGTTCTTCCCCTTCCTGAGAGAGCTGTACTGTTACAGCCAGGGAGTGTAGGCTGGACAGAGAAAGGAGAGCTGGACAGATGATCACTTGCTGGAAGTCAGCATCACTGTCTTTCCCTACTCTTCACTCCAAGGAACAAGCTTGATCTAGGCCCCCTTTCCCCTGGCTGCGACCTGCTGTGGCTCATTATGGCAGGATAGTCGGGGACCAGTAAGGGCAGTGGTTTGGGCAGCCTGCTGGGCAAGGGAACCACAGGATCACACTGCAACGCCTGTGCCTCACCATTTCCTGGACATGTGCCAGAGAGGGACCACAAGGGAGGTCAATCCAGACTCCCTTCATCCAAAACGAGTGCCAGGCCAGAGAGGATAAAGGTATCACACCATGTGATGCACTAAACAGTAGTCTGATGTTTTTAGCAAATGTCTTTAAAAAAATCTTTAAATCCCAGTTAAGGAATTTGTTCAGCCCCAAATTATTTTTTTTTCTTTAGTATATTGAAAATGACAAGATGATTGTGCTGGGGGACAAGCCAAAAGATTTTGCTTTTAATCGTCTCTTTTTTTTTTTCCCTTTCTTCTTTTTGCTTGCTCAGTGCTATTTATAAAGCATTACCACCTAGGGACAGGTTGCAAGGGGTCCAAATGTGATCATAGTTTCCATATCACTACCTGAGACTAGGAGAGGCCAAGGGGGAACGTACTTCCTACCAAGCTTAATATTTTCAAGGAATGATGCCTGTTACAAACCCACAGTGCCGCTGGGCCCCAAATTCTCCTTTTATTGAGAATCAGTCAATGCAGCTGCACCTTGGGAAAAATCAGTCTCCAAGCCTCAGCCACGAGTCTTTCTCAGAAAAGGGGGTTCTTGCCATGCCTTTCTGGTTCTCTCCTTTGGCCTCACTGCAGCAGACCAGGATGCTAATTGGAAAAGCAAGGCTAATTAAAACCAGAGAGGCAAAAGAAACTGTGGGGGGAGTGGAGGGAGAGGAGAAAGAAAAAAAGGTAAATGCAAGCACATAATAAAGAAAATTTCTGTCCTGCTGTTCCTAGGAGGGATCTCGTAACAGGGGTGCAACAACCCAGAGGCTACAAGGAAAAAAATTAAGCTACTGTGTGTAATAATGAAAACATCAAACCCTTTGTGTACCATCAAAATGGAAACCAAGAAATAAAGTTAAGATGCTAAACATGTGTTTGAGGAGCACTGAAGCATGTGGCATGTATTTGACTTCCACCTTCCGGGGAGCGCAGGGAGGCATGACTGAGATCTATTAAATCCAGTGATGGCCGAATGCTCCGCAGGTGCATACAGCTCCAGTCAGGGCAAAAACCCTGAAGTTCAGACACACAGATTTTGAAGGGTCATCCCACCAGGCAAACATGCTGCCTCCCTTTCCTCTGGAGAGAAGTATCTGTAGTCTCTTGGGAGAAGGTGGTGTAACCTTTCTCAGTGAGGATGCTTAGAGATGCTACATGTGCTCATCGACTGGACACTTTTGTCTCTCTCACTCTGGAACCAGCCTAGGTCCCATCCACCACAGCAGGGAAGTGCCTTTGCATGCAAGGAAGTTGCATAAGACCTGAAGTTTGTAGGAAACTTCTCCTCACAAATGTGACATCCTAATTCCTCATAGCCTCTAATGTACTGGCGTATACAACAGCTTGCTGATGGAGAAGTGCAATCAGCAAGGCCCAGAAAAAGTGAATGTCAGGATTTAAAAGGTAAGAATAGAGATGTTTTTTCTCCTCTTTACTTAAAGACCTTTTCTGTGCTTAACTCTAAGAATGATAAGGCCAGGCTAAATCTCAGATGATACAGAAACTTTTTTGTCCAGCAAGTCAAAGGGGCAGAAAGAGGCAATGAGTGGGCCAAGACTGATCTCTCATTTCCCTCCTTGCACATCCCCTCCTCCCTTTCCTGTGGGGAAGTTTCACATCTTTTGCAGAGTCCTCAAGTGCACCCAGTGCTGTTAAACCCTTTGCTGGCTCCACGCAGAGCTCACTGTGTTTCCTGCAGGTCACTGGATTCTCCATGTCCCAACCTGCACATGCGAAGGAAGAGCTTGGGGCAGCAAATATGGACAAGGTCATATTCCTGACCACTCTGATTTCAGCAACCCAGAGGTGACTGCCTCCTTCAGTAATACAGCTTGAGACTCATTTTAAGGCCATTCAGACACAGAGAAATCTAAAATTCACCAGGAAATCCAAAGTCTGTAGGAATATATTCAAGTGTCTCAATAAACAGATAGGAAAGACTGGTTTTCCCCTACAAGACCACTTTCATTTCAGCTGAGAAAGAGACCTGAATATTAGAAACACACACAAAATACCAAAAGGAAAACTCAACATACAATTCACTTTTTTTTCCCAACTCTCAAGCAAATTTTTTTTTATTAGCTTAAAAAAATACCTCATTAATTGGCTGCAAGGAGGAACACCATTCACAAGACAGTTAGCTACTGGGGGACTGAAAAAAAAAAAAAAGAAAGATAAAGCAGTATATATTGAGAGCTTGAACACTGTTTTGCATCACAACAGGCTTGGGGGTGGGAGCGTACAATAACTTTCAGCATTTCTGTCAAACCACCCTTCCCCAACCTGCTTCATCAGCTTAGAAGGAGTTCCTGTTTCTAAGAGATTTTGACCTCACTCCCTTTGCTTCCTCGCCAGGATCACAGTAAGTGTGATAGGACCTTAAGGACAAAGAGAGGAAAATAAATAAATAAAAGCAGGCAAGGACAATCGCAGAGCGGCCTGTGTTAATGTCACCACATAAAGGGTCTGTCAGCATTTCCATTAGAAACTCCTATTTTCAAAGGTTTATAACTTGGCCATAAAAATTCACTCTGAGCAGCAGCTGGAAACTTGGCAAACAAAATCTCACTCAGCTCTGATTGATTTTTCTTTTTCTTTCTTTCCCCCTGTTCCCCATCCACCTTCATCCTCTATCCTTCCCCCCACCACCACCACCTTCTTTTCTTCTCCTTCTAGACAGTAAGTTTGGGTTCCTTTAACCAAAGGAGTGCAAGAACAAGCACCCTGTCACACGTTGTCAGATGCACTAACACCGCTCACATTTTGCCTTTTCTGGTTCCTAGCTCTTTGTTTATAGGGCCTGCAATCTTTTGGGGCTTTTGCTTTCCTTCCAGATATTTTGAATAACACATTCTCTAAAATTTTCAGGAAAGAGCTGTACTTTGGGCTAACTGCAAGTACCATGTGTCAATATACTAACCCCCCCCCCCCCCAACTTCTTTGAAGAGAAATAATTCATTAAAAAGAGAGAGACACTGATCATGAAAGTGCATGTTGCAGTCAGTCCTTTGCGGCATGTGAAGCCTGGTCAGAAATGTCAGGATAGCTCAGTTAGAAATAGGAAATACTGTGTCTCTTGTTCTGTGCTGGTTTTGACCCACTTGTGTTTTAACCCCAGCTGGCAACCAAGCACCACACAGCTGCTCGCTCACCCTCCCCCTGCCGGTGGGATGGGGGAGAGAATCGGAAAAAAAAAGTAAAACCAGTGGGTTGAGATAAGATATTTTAATAGGACAGCAGAGGAAGAGAAAATAAAAATAAAAATAATAATAATAATAGAATATACAGAACAATAATAGAATATACAAAACAATAATAGAATATACAAAACAAGTGATGCACAATACAATTGCTCACCACCTGCTGACCAATGCCCAGCCCATCCCTGAGCAGCAATCGCTGCCCTCCTGCCAACTCCCCCCAGTTTCTATACTGAACATGATGCCATATGGTATGGAATAGCCCTTTGGTCAGTTTGGGTCAGCTGGCCTGGCTGTGCCCCCTCCCAGTTTCTTGTGCACCTGGCAGAGCATGGGAAGCTGAAAAGTCCTTGCCTAGCATAAGCAGTACTGAGCAACAACTAAACCATCAGTGTGTTATCAGCATTATTCTCATCCTAAATCCAAACCACAGCACTACACCAGCTACTAGGAAGAAAACTAACTCTATCACAGCTGAAAACAGGACACTACCACCAAATCCCTTCTCCTGTCATACGAAGGGCTCATCTACATGGGATGTTTAAGTGAATATGACAGCAGCCATCTTGGCTGACACTTGAGACTAAACTGGAGACTCTAAGCATGATGCTGCACAACTTGAATTAAATTTCCAAGGTGGACAGACCATGCGTGGAGAGGGGATGCATAACATATGCTGAACAGCGGGAAGGCAGCTCTGTAGGTGTAAGGAGTGACTTGAATTAAATGTAGTTTACCCTGGTACAAGTCATTCCCCCAACAGCAGCTCTGAATATCCACAAATAAAGACAGGGAGAGGAAGGAGGAAAGGAAAATAGGTCCATCAGTATCATTGGACAGGGCTATTTAAAAAGAAATCCCACTGAAGGTAGTTTTTAAGGTGATGCCAAGAAAACAAATGTTGTAAAAGCAGAGGAAGAAGACTGAAAAATGAAGCACAAAAGGCTGAGGGTTCAGGTTCAGAAACTTACACCAAACTGGGTGGGAGTGTCGATCTGCTGGAGGGTAGGATGGCCCTGCAGAGGGACCTGGACAGGCTGGACTGATGGGCCGAGGCCAGCTGTATGAGGTTCAACAAGGCCAAGTGCCGGGTCCTGCACTTTGCTCACAACAACCCCATGCAACGCTACAGGCTTGGGGAAGAGTGGCTGGAAAGCTGCCTGGCGGAAAAGGATGTGGGGGTGTTGGTTGACAGCCAGCTGAACATGAGCCAGCAGTGTGCCCAGGTGGCCAAGAAGGCCAACAGCATCCTGGCTTGTGTCAGGAATAGTGTGGCCAGCAGGAGCAGGGAGGTGATTGTTCCCCTGTACTCGGCACTGGTGAGGCCGCACCTGGAATACTGTGTCCAGTTTTGGGCCCCTCAATACAAGAAAGACATTGAGGTGCTGGAGCGTGTCCAGAGAAGGGCAACGAAGCTGGTGAAGGGTCTGGAGCACAGGGCTGATGGGGAGCGGCTGAGGGAACTGGGGTTGTTTAGCCTGGAGAAGAGGAGGCTGAGGGGAGACCTTATCGCTCTCTACAACTACCTGAAAGGAGGTTGTAGTGAGGTGGGTGTTGGTCTCTTCTCCCAAGTAGTTAGCGATAGGACAAGAGGAAATGGGCTCAAGCTGCATTAGTAAAGGTTTAGATTGGAAATTAGGAAAAAATTCTTCACAGAAAGAATGGTCAAGCATTGGAACAGGCTGCCCAGAGAGGTGGTGGAGTCAGCATCCCTGGAAGTGTTCAAAAAACGTGTAGATGTGGCACTTTGGGACATGGTTTAGTCTAGTCTACCCTTAATTGGTTTAGTGTGGACTTGGTAATGTTACGTTAATGGTTGGACTGGATGATCTTAAAGGTCTTTTCCAACCTAAACGATTCTATGATTCTATGATTCTATACCAGTGTTTGAGATGCTTCTCCAAACTGCCTGAGTCAGCAAAAAGGAGATGATGACAGGGAGGCAGTGGCCTCTGTCATGAGGTTTTCCATCCCAGTCTGCATTGGCAAGCACATAAACTCATACAGAAAATAAAAAAAAAAAAGAGAGATTAAATGAGGAGGAAAAAAACCCCAAAATATTGACTGTCTGAATTTTGGATCATCACACATCTGTGTGTGTGAGGGATAATATTCTTGCCTGCACACCGGGTGTTGAATCCCACTAAGGTGGTTTTTTTCTTTTCCTTTTCCACCACATGTCACAATATAACTCAAGTTGGACAAAATGAGGTGAAAAGACCAAAACAGCCATGGTGTATATATATTATGGAACATCTGAAATATTCAGTACAGTCTTTCTATTTTTGCATTAATCTAAGCAAAATAAACAATTATATTAGAAGGTCACAAGGAAATTACATCAGTACAGAAGTAGCCTCTTTATAACATGATCTCATTTTTCAGACTCTGCACACAGAATTATCTTTAGAGTGAGACATCTCCCTCTGCTTTCTGTTTTGCACACACTAAACTGCCTAAGAAGAAATTTAGGGCAGTGTCTCTGTCTTCCTCCAAGTATTTTATATTTCTGCATCAGTTAAACATCAGAAGTGAGTTTAGGTGAACACAATTCAAAACTGACTCCAAGCTATGTCAAAATTCCTATTCAAAGTTTTATATCCAAATTTCATACAATCATGTTTTGTCAATGACCTAAGATGTAAGCCTACTTGCTCAGTGACTTAGGGTTTATCCAATAGAACATATGAGCTCTTCTCACTCAAACTCGTATGTCTCAATTACCCCACATGCAACTAAGATAGCTATAGTTGTCTATCCTTTGGAAGAAATGTTGTAAAAATTGGTACTTTAAAGAAAATAAAAAAAGTCAGCATCAAATTAAACAAGACAACAAATTTAGTTAAAAATCATATGCTCACATTTCTGTCAGAGTACATAAGCTCAGCAAATGCTCATTTTTTCCTATTAGTGATGTCCCCTAGCAGTGAAAGAAAGGGCAAGCAAATAAAATGTCAGGAGAGAATTGGGGCTGCAAGGAAGCTCACAGAGAAAAAAAGGAACACAATAATTAGGAGAAGGACTTAGGGAAACAGTTACACCATCCCATGAAGTAAGAGATCAAGTGGAAAGGAGAGAAACCAGGAGAGACTTTGTTTTTGATGTTTTTAATTGATGCAATGCATGGCTGATGCCTGAAGATTTGCTACCAGTTTTGTTATTCTAATTAGTGAAGTGTACAGACAGGCAAACCAACATCAAAACCCTGATCCAACTCGGCAGACCTCAGGCAGCTTCAGCAGCAACTGAGGAGATGCGTAAAGCACCGTGACACGAAACACCTACACACTGAAAAAAGAGATTTATGGGCTAGCATGCAGGACTGGCAGGGAGACTGTCCCTTATTGTGGGACAGAGGCACCCTTGGTGAGCTATAGTTGCAGCAGCAGAAGTAAGGCTGAGCATTAAAAGCACAGACACAGGGCTACTGGCTTAAACCTGCACTTGAAGGGGGGTGGGGGTGTTTGCTCTTTTTTTTTTTTTTTTGACAGAGGTTCATGAATATGTTTGATATGTAGATGTAGATTTATATCAGTTAAGATAGGCTAAGTAAAGTCACCGGATAAGAGAGGCTAAGGAGGTGTATGGTTAGGGATTAGAGTGTGATGATAAATGGTAATATGCTTTCGTAATTAAAGCAAATCTTATGTTAAAAAGGACTCAGGTCTGTTTGACTGGTAGATAGGTTTTTGGGTCTATTTACAGTCCAAAGGCACATTTAAACTGCTGAATCTCCCAGTCCCAAGTAGATCCTTTGACTGTGTGATGAGCATGTTTTTCATTTTCTTACCAACTCCTCCTTATTCAGGGCACATCCCAGTTTCTGAAGGAATGAAGGTTTTTTTGTGATTGCTATCCAGAAGTTGAGCTTGGAAAATGTGACATAGTTCTGTAAATATTTGACCTCCCTATCCCTTTCACATCCCATCCTCACCTTCCTCCGTCTCCCCACACAAACTGCCAGCGAAACACCTTCCTGATGGCGTCATCTCTCACAGGGTAGGAGAAGGGCAGCACAAAACCAAAAATTGCACACGAAAAGTAGCAGTGCTGATGTTTTCCTCTGAGGGTATTCACTTTACAGTTCACAAAATGGCTACCCAGCTATAAAAATATCAGTAAGGGATTTAAGTGCATCATATAGATATATATATCTCAAGACAAAATAAACTCGGATATAACTGGCTGTATCACAGTCCCAAGTAAACAACTCGAGGCATCACAGCTATGTAGGAAGCTAATCTTGGTATCATGTCATCCCAATTACTAGTCTATTATTTCTTCTGCTTCCATTCAGAGATGGATTTTCCAGTCTGATAAAGCATATGCCAATTTGAAATTAGGAATTGGGGCTATTCACATGTAAGAGCTGGACCTGAAAATTATTCTTTGACATCTTGAGTTTAGAATTATTTCAACAAAATGAACACAGTTTTCATAATCACTTTTTTGGTTTGTTTTTTTGGGTTTTTTTGGTTGGTTTTTTTCTTTGGGGGGTGGGGGGGGGGGGGAGAGTGTGTTTTGGTCATTCATGGAGCTCCTTAAAACACAAACAAAATAAATCCCCCTAACAGTGAGTTCCACCCTCCACAAAGGTTTCCTACTCCCTGTCACCCCAATCTTCTTACCATTCTGCTTTTTTTTTTTTTTTTTTTCCCCACCTTAAATGGCTCCAGGAAATTCCATTTATTTTTTTCAAAACCTTCATCTCACCCCTCTCCCTGAACAGTACTTCCCTCATGTAAATACCACGAAGTGCTGAACATATTTTTCTTGGCATGGCATTCAGGTGGTTTTAGTTTCTCTGGATTCAGGCTAACAAATCACACCATTCCCAAATTCACCTTGTAGCATTAGCTAGACCCCTACCAGTGCTCAGTGTAGGAAACCTGCACCCAGGATGCATGCGTTATCATACACAAGTCTGAACATGTACCAAGTTACATATGCCTGTGGGTGTATGCACATGCATACACACATATGCAATGCATTCTCAGTGGTTTATTAAGCATCTTGTAATCAAAGTCCCTAACTTATTCTATGCAATCTTATGATCACTTCAAAATACCTTCCTATAGAAACAATTGTTTTGCCTGACATGATCCCTTACAGTGGAAACAGGAATGCTATGACCAAGGAGACCAGTAGAGAGCACAGGATAGAAATAATGAATTTCAGGCAAAGTGGTGCCTTTCAGCAGCCAGGCAGTCAGAAACAGAGCTGCAGAGAGTTATCTGACCTCTGAGAACCATGCCTTAGACATGGGACCTTATGGACATAATCACATACTGCTGGTTTCTCCACCTGCAGCCTCCATCTACCCTGTCCCCCAGGCAAAAAGCATTCAGAGGTGTAACCCCATTCACTTACTCAGGGGAAATTTTGCATTCCCAAAAACGCAGATCACAATGAGATTTCTTCCCAAAACAGAAAGTTCACAGGGTCCCCTGGCACCTATAATTCTACACACACAAAAGGAAAGAGCAGGAGAACACAGCTGTATTCACCAGTACAGATTATTATAATTTCAAATAAAAAACCTCAAAGGCTAGCCAAACACTCTCTGGACATCCACATTTGTATGGTTTACGGCAGGTGCAAACCTAGAGGCCATTAAAAAAAAAAAGGTCTAGATTTTAGAATACATGTCCACAGCTTAGTGTCTTTTGAATAACATTGTTGCCTTCATCATGCTGCACTTACTTTGTGAATTGTCTTTCCCAGAGCAGTTCTTCATTTTTTTCCCCCTCATCTTTCTTCTTTTTCCATGAATGGGAGGTGTAAGCCCTTAAGCATTGCTTCCCACCAAAACCAGTGTCATCTGTGGCACTTTATACAAATATAAGAACAATATTAATTATGATGGTTTTCATGCTTCACTACATTACTACAGGCTCCATGAAGAGTTAAAATCCTTTGCTAGAATTTATGTGTAGCTAAAATTGTGTGAGAGTCTAGTATATTCATAGCCTCAGACAAGTTATGTATGTTATCCCAAAAAACCCCACATTCTTTAAGAGTCAACCTCGCAGCAAACATGTTTGCTTCCAGCACAACTAAACCAAAGCATTGTTTATTAAGTGATAATTCTGTAACCACGTGGACACAATGAAAGGTCTTCACACCACCCAAGCAGACCCAGTGCAACTTCTTGTATAGGCAGAGAAAACCAGTTAGCTCAAAAGAGTGATTTCAAAGCTGACAGTGAACATATCTGCTCTGAATAGCTTTTGAACAGGTCCTGTCCCTGTTGACTACCAAGGGACATTAACCACAGACGGGCACATATATTTGAGTGGTCTGAGTATCCATTCACACAGCTCCCATTCCCTTTCCAGTAAGCTGATTATCTGCAGCAATTTATGAGTGCTCCTGTCCACTGCACCAAGGAACCTGGTTCTTTACCAGGCGGAGCAGCACTGACTTTGCTCTAAGATGCAGAAGGTCCACATCCAGCCTGAAGAGGAGACACTCCAAGGAGCACTGTGTCAAGACTCACCACAGTACGCACTTACTATTCTGAGACCAGGAGCAACGTGTATGTGAGGATGGCTGTGTGCAGGATGACAGGAAGAGTTACCTAAAGGTTAAGTGACTTATTTCAGAACGTGATTCATTTGCAAGAAACATTTGAACACTAAGAAACAGCTCCTATTTCCTCCTTAATAGGAAGGAAAATTACAGCCTCTAACAGTAACCCCAAAAGATGTTGGAAACTCTAACCATGGAGCACGGGTTCCTTTTCTGGCTATGGATGTTTTTTTCCACACTTCATTAGAACCGGTGGATGTGAAAAGAAAGGCAGTAGAGAAGCTCCAGTACTTCAGCATCCTTCAGAACAGCAAGGGCTTTGCAAATTGCCGTATCCAGCTCAATTAATATGGACGTACGTAGGGGCAGCAATTTAGGTGTGGGTTTATGTACGGCTAGATAGATGCAGATAACCTCACAGTATGCTTGCATATATATATATATTTATCTATGTATGTATATATAAAATCTTCGAGACAGATAAAATGCACACAGCTGTTAGCAGCTGAAGTGAGCCTTAATTACACTCAGGTTGTCATGGTAACATCTGACAAGCTTTGCCTTCCTGGATGGGAACGTTTGCCCTCTTGGAGTTTCAGCATACCAAGAGAGAGGTTCTAAGGAAAATTAGAATAAATCACACAACTTTCACTGGCCTTTGTGTCTTCCTTCCAAGGCAAAAGGGCTAGGAAATGATTTTGCTCTACGGGCCTGACACATCAGAACAAGGCAAGAGTAAAATAGTACAGGAATTTAAAGGATGTCGGCACTTAAAATACTTTGTTTTGCTGAGAACTAACATCCAGCTTAAGATCTCAAAGCATTATCATCATTATGTTTTAACATATATAAGGCATCATTAATGTCAATACATCTGGTACATGACATCATCACTGGTAATGATGAGTTTTTATTGCTATTATTCAAGTCAGAAGACTGAAGGGAGAAGGATTTCTCCCATCTCCCCATTTCTCCCATCATCTTATATCAAAACAGTGACACAGCCAGGAAGGGAACTTAGGTCTGTTCTAACTACAAGTCCATACTCTCTGCTTAAGGGCAGCTGGTTATTATGCATTCATTGATGTCTCACAGCATTTCTGAACAAATTCTGCCTTTCAGCGGAATAACATTAGAAAACATTCAAAACTAGAAAAAAAAAAACAGTAATGGATTTGATTCAGGAAAAAACAAGAATTCACTTGGACCGTTTATTTCAGTAGTAGTTTGCTGAGAAAATACTAAATAGTAAGGACAAAACCCTTTGGAGCAGAGACCTGGAAAGGAAGTGGCAAAGCAAAACTCTTGCCATTCCCTCTGTCAGAATCAAATAATTATTTGTTATCCCTTCAAATGTTTTGCAAAAGCAATTATTCCTATGAATAAGATATTCCTTCCTTCCCATGTCTTAAAAATGAAAAAAACAACCCAAACAGGAGAAAATATATATCTAAAGCGCCACACATCAAGACTGCTGTAATTCACCTGGCTCACATGCACATTTTCCTGAACAGTTTGCAAAAAAGCAACACCATGGTGGGCTACTTCAGCAGTAAGTGTCCAGCTGGTGACAGTGGTTTCAACATGTTCAGGAAGCACAGAGTCCGAGTCAATGATCTGAATTTTTACTTGTAAAGATAAGGTGAATTCAAGTTTGAGTTAGTTGACTTAGACTTCTTTTATAGGCAATGCAGACCAACAGGCACAGGGGAATGTGTCTCTGCAGGAGCCTGTCCCTTTCCTGCCTATAAAATAGGCCCGGGACAGCCCACTCAGGCATGGACAGTTGACTTTCAGACACTGGAGATTGGGCAAGATGAATCTCCTCCAACAGCTCTACAAAAGCCAACAAACATACAATAAGTGAGCATGTCAGTGGCAGCTCTGCTTAAATCATGCAGATGTGGCTCAACAGCCTTATTTCACTCTTGCACAAAAGGATGTTAGCAATGCAGATTTCATGTGTTTGTACAGCAGGCCTCCAAACACTACTGTAATACATCTAAGAAAGAAGAACTGAAAACCCTAATGAAAGAAAATTTGCATACAAATGAAAGTTATTTTTGTATGCACTATTCCCCCACCTCCAGTTTCATTCTCTTCTCAGAACCTCAAGGATGCATAAGACACGACGAATTACTGCTGGACAGAAACCTTGTTTCCATTTCCCACAAAGAGAAGAAACAGCAAAATTTCTCACAAAACATACTTGGCTATTTCTACACATTGCTATGTTTAAGTAAAAGGGGGACAAAAAGACTTATTTTTTGTAACTTAAAAAAGGGGAAGAATAGTGTTTCAAAGTGGAAAGTAGAAATGCTTCCTTTCAGAAAACTGAAGCAGAAATGAGAAAAGGGATAAGGTCTCTGGGCCTCCCCCAAAATTTCAGAGGGCACAACTCTCTAAAAGGTTTTATTGTAAGATCACATTTTTGCATTAGAACCTCTCTTAAAAAGCAAAAAATATTTTGAGAAAAAAATTATTATTCTTTTTTACTGAGCACTGAATGGGTGTTATTTTGTCTCTGAAGGTTTCTTACATATTAACTAAGATCTTTTTGCATCATCCTTTCCTAGGAACCTATGTTTCTAAGTTCCATTTCTCTCTCTCCTCCTCCCCCCGCCTTTAATTTTATTATTATTTTTTTCTTTCATTTCATAAGCTCTCAGCTTTTTAATATGAGAGCCTTTTATTTCTATAAAACTGCAGCTGCTTTCATTTAGTTTTATGGATTTAATGTATTTAGAGGTTCCAAGAGAAGCTTGGAGCTGGCAGTATTATCCAGACGTTTGCTGCTTAGTGCCTTTTCTAATGACAAGACTTATCTGATTCAGAACATTTCATATCTGTAGAAAAATTAATTCTCTCTCCTTTTGTCTTTAGGCCTCAAGATTTAATTTGTTCAGGGGATTCTTTCAAGCACTTTTTTTTTTTTTCCCCTTTGCAGATACCCTGATGACTTACTTCCAATGCTGAAGTTGTTCTTCCTGCTGGCATTTGAGACTGAACCATTTGCAACTTGGTGCTTGTAAGCCTTCCCATCACCATGGCATTTGAGCTCCTTTCAGTATTTAATGTATTTTGTCCTTCTGCTCTGTGAGGTAGAGGTTGCTATTCTCACCATTCTATATCCACGGAAATGAAGCAGAGAGGGAGCTAGAGCTCATATCTACAATTGATCCATATCAATTTCAATGAGCTATGCATCTAAAACACTCTCCTGAATGTAACCTTCAGTGATTCACTCAAGGCCGAACAGGAAGTTTGCTGAAGAAGTGGAAGTGAACTTGGGCATGGTATTTAAGGTCACCATCCTTTCTACCAAAATGCAACCCAATCTATGGTAAAGTGTCCCTGGAGGCACTGCTTATGGCAAGCCAACGGCACATGCCCATCAGAGAAAATTGGTCAATGAACAGTTGAAAGTTTTTTCGACATCGACCTCGATACTGAGAAGCACAATAAGACAAGTTGTGTAACTTAAGACAGTTCCAGAGATGAAACTAGATGAGCTAAAACTGTCCTGTGCTGGTTGCAGGTGGACAGCATATGAGGCAGCCTATCAACATTCACAAAAATCCAGCTCCTTTTCATGGGTTTGATCATTAGATAAGTATATTCTTTTAAGACTACTTCATCCTCTCATGAGAGTAACCCAAGGACAGTAGTGGGATGCTAAGGCATGGACCAAGACTTTGCAATTACTGAAACACCAATTTAGTTATCACTTGCTATTACTCTGCCACCTCTGTAGCACAGGAGAAAACTGCACCTGTTCAGAAGCACAGTTATTATTCATATCTATTTTCTCTATTTCATCTCTCTACTTTTTGTCCTCTGCAATAACTCCCGAGGACCTTTAGAAGGCCTCATACTAGCCTTCCTCTTCACCCCATCTGTTAACCTGATCAGCAATGAAAAAGTTCATTGCAATATTCATCCATCATTTTTAGGCTTTATGGTTAATATCCTTTAATACATTTATGGGGAATTCACACCTTACAGAAGCATCATTTCTAATCACTTAGGACAGTTCACTGTCTTTCTTGGTTAAACTTTTCCTCCATTTTTCTTGCAATATTAAGAACTAGACTGGAGATAGTAGAGATTTCTTATGAACAGTTTTCAGATATTTATTTTGCCCACCCTGTTTAAAAAAAAAAAAAAATGAAATCACCATACATATATTTAAACTTTATTGGTTTTGCAATCTAAGCCTGAAAATGTGTATATTAAAAATTGACAATAAAAGCAGTTGTAATTAGATCTGAATTTAAATTTCTGAAGTTGTGAAATGTTTGCAAAAACAATATTGAGGGAAAAAGAAACCAACCCTAGGATCAGGCAACAAACTTCCTCCAAAATCATCAAAACTTTTCTGTCTTTCAAGCTACCTGTGTCTCCTCCTTTTCAGAAAAAAATGAAATGATAACAAGATTTGAGTTTGGGGGTGGCTGGGACAGGGACTGGGTCTAGAGGTCAGAAGATGGAAAACAACAGAAACAGCAAAATAAATTTCTGTGCCCTGTGCCCTCTGTGCCCCCCCTGCCCCCCCCCCGCCCCCCCAAAAAAAAACCTTCTGGAAAGCTAAACTTTAAAATACTAAGAACAGAAGTCTGGCTGAGTGGCTGAGAAGGAAATATATTCTCATGGTTTCATTTCCATTTGTTTAAAGACCTGAGGGGAAAAAACTCAAACCCCTTATATGTGAACCTATCATCTCCACCCCTTTAAAAGCTCATGTTTATGAGGCATTTCAATAAAACCAAGAGGAAATGATTTGATGCTTTGCTGAAGAACAAAAGCACAAAAAATACCTTCAGCTATACATACCATAAAGAAGCTAAAGAGCACCCCTCAAACCCTATTATATGCATTCCCATGCACCTACTCTCAAGAATTCTGATAGAAAAACTCATAAAAAGTTTGTACGGTATCAGTTGATAGAGGTAAGCCAGTTATAACTGCATGTGCCACCATTCGTGAAACGGGAGAAAGGACAAAGGGATAGGTGTGAGGCTGGCTCTGTACTTCCCATCTGAGTCCCACAAGACTATTAAATATGTGTGTTAAATGCCTCACTGACCACTGAAGAAAGATTGTGCTAGACACTGCAGGGAGGCAGACAGCATCTTTAAGAGCTTACAACCCAAAGAGGTAAGGCAGCAAAAGGAGGTGACAGCAACAAGCAACTTTTCAAGCATCACAGCCAAAAGGTAACGCAAAAGATGAAATGGAAGCAAAAGCCAACTTTTTAGCCCGAGGGAGTCCTTGGCTAAGGTGTAGAGAGATGGTGCCTCTCTAGCTGTTAACCCTACATGTGGGCACCTTCCCTGCACACGCAGGTTTGAGCAGAGGGAAGTGCTGCCCTGGGTACTCTGGAGACATGAACAGCAGAGAACTGTTCTCCAGCTTCATGATGAGACACACAGGCATCCTCCCTGGAATCCCACCCGAACAACACAACTGTCACTCTTTGTGCCAGTGCTTTGCAGTTCCCACGTGCAGGGTCCAGAAGATGGGGAGTTTTTTCTCACAGGGAGGAGCTGATACAGCTGGGATGGGGGGTCACAGCAGTGGGTATTCCTGCACATTGCAGCTCCCCAGGCTCCCCTGGAGAGGAGAAACACATTCTCCCTTGTTTAACTCCCCAACAGAGCTGCACACGGAGCTAAACTCCATACGCTCCATTTCATATCCCTTCTCTTATAAACCTTTATTAAGGCTTTATGTTACACAACTATCACCGATACAAAACTACTGCATTTAGGCTTCCAGGCGACTGAGTGCATTAAAAATCCTTGCGTGGAATGGCAGGAACCAATTCCTCATTTTTACTGGCTGGGAACTGAACCTTAATAGTCCACAGAGCACAAAACTCATAAACCACCGGAGTAAGGGGAGGAGGAGAGAGGGGGAATAAGGAGGGAGGAGGGGGAGAAGTTTGTTGCTGAGGTTATGAAATTATAACAGAAGAAAACAAAAGATGTGAAGCAGGGCACAGTGAGGAATTCTCTCCACACATGGCAGAGTTAACCTTGCCACCAATGCCCAGCAGCTGGAGGGGAAACAAATAAAGCAGGACCATGCTCTTAACAAAAGAAAGTGTCACTCCTTGACACTGGAATAGCAGCAACCTTCATCTCCAGCCCTTACGCTCCTTGGGAGAGGCTGGGGATTGCTGGCTCAGGCATGAGTTGCCTTTGCCTAGCAACCGGTGCAAAGTCCGTCTGTCAGCTTGGCCTACAGTCACTTCATCCCGCTTTCCCCCCTTCTCCACTCTCAGTGCAGGGTCTCCGAGCTCGTTTGTCAGACTTCAGCTCCATCCACCTCTAAGCCCACCTGAAGAACGCGCTGCTCCCATACTGACTGCAGGTGGCATGATGGTTTGCACCTTTGGGTAGTTCATCCCATCCCCCTTCATCTTATTCTGGTTTTGCAGCCCCTCATTCTGAAGCTCTCAAAGGAGGGACTTTGAGAAGATACTTAACCCCATGGATTCACCTAGAAGGTGGTGCCAGACACTCCTGCAAGCACACACATCTCCTTCTGCTTGGCTGTGACGTTAAAATGTCTGTTTCTGCTGATGGAAACACATTCTGGGTGCAAGGATGTTTTTAAAGCAGGATGTGGGACAAAGGAAAAAAAAAAAAAAAGACAGTTGGAAGCTGATTTCTAAGGACTGCTCTCCCCAGTATGTATCTGTGCTGTAAATGCAGAAACAATTCTGCAGATTGGAGAGGAAAAGTCAAATCTACAGCTCGGAACACTTCCCAGTTAAATTAAATTCTGCAGCCATTTATTTTGATGCTGAAACTTACTGCCGGGATCCCGCCACGCTGTGTCACTCTGACCTGAACCACAATGGGCCAGCGATGATACTATTTCCTGGAATAGCAAGAAGTCATCTCACCCCCTCACCCAAGAAAGGAACTTATTAGGAAATTAAACAAGCTGAAATGCACAAGACAAGCACAGTAAACGCAATTGTGCTCCAGTCAGCATCAGAAGGGCTGGCCAGTCTCCAAGAGTTGAAGCAAGTTAGTCCCCGCATCAGGGTTGCTTCAAATCGGAATGGAAGATAATCGCCCATTTCAGGCACCAGAGGGATATTTACTTAGTGTGTTCTGACTTTGAAAATGGAAAATTACGAGATATATGGCAGCAGTTACCTTCCAGAGCTTAAAGTTATCATAATGCCATTCTTCTAATTACAAATCAGACTTTTAAGCCCAAGGGCCAAAAGAAGCCAGATTCCAGCAGTAAGCACAGCCTGTATCAGGTAAGCTTACCTCGGGAGGTGCCTGGTATCACATCCCAGCCCACCATCAGGAACCCTCTCCCCTTACCATCAGACTCCTCTTTGAAAGTGTAAAGTGTTTTTTCACATTTTAAAACTTATAGGAAATATTTTCAATTACAAAATCTGTGTGGACAGAGGGAGAACATCTGAAACCAGGGAGAGATTTCTGGGGTTACCCATGCCCTGCCCTCCCCCCCCCTCCCCCCAAAAAAAAAATCATTTGAAAATAAAATGCCTTTTTCTTCTTGGGGGGAAATTTGAGCAATACAGGGAGGCTGCTGTACAGGTCAGCGCTTGGGATGTAGGAGGCCTTGCGAGATTATACCCACAATCCAGTCTGGTGGCCAGCCTAAACACAGTGCTATGAGCTGCTGAATTCAGCCGCGCTAACCCTCGCAGGAGGGAGGCAGACGGTCGTTATCACCCTGCTGGGTTGCTAGGGCAGCACCAAATTTTCTCATCAAAAAGCTTTTCTCTATAAAAAGGTAGAAGAGACAATGGGTTTTTTTAACATTTTTAATGATACCAAATTCAATTGAAAAGAGCTACTTTGTCATCACGGCTCATTATTGATTGCAAGCTGAACATTCTCGGCAAAACTGGAACGAGCAAGAGTAAATCTTACATAAAAAGCACGGTTCTATTGATCACAGCAGCCGCCACTGGCCCTCCACTGAAGCAACAACCAGCTACTTTAATAAAAATGTAATCCTCCAGTAGAGAGGAACCCATCTGCCTTCCAATCCACTCTGCATCATATCCTTCCAAACGCTCTTGAGAGAGAAAGCAGACCAGTCCATCCCCTTGATAAAACACTATTACTATGCAGTGACACCATCGCATTTGATTTAAGTACATCTGGCATTTTCAGGTGTAATGCCTGAAGCAATAATACTAAAAAAACAGAACAACCCTAGTTACGCCCTCTGGGAGTTGCATGTGTGTGAACTAAGTAACTTATAGAGTTCCTATTTCCATAGTATCAAGCTCTTTACATTCGGTAACGTATTTATCCTCCTACTATCCCGGGGAAGGAGAGGTCAGTGCTGCTCCTCTTGCTTTCCCAACGCTTACTTAGATCTTCATTTTCTATTGCATGGGAATTGGAGACCTGAATCTCGGTGTGGACTTGAGGCTTGGTTGTGGTCATGCAGGAAGACATTGCTGTGGCTGAGAGCTGGCTTTGACACCAGTCACAGGTCAGACTCCAGGCTCTGCTGGAAGCCATTTGGTCAAACTGAGTGTGATAATTACAGCAGGTGTCCCTGAGGATGCTGTCGGGACTTCTGTCTCCATTTCTACTGCTAGGAAATGACATCCACCTCTCTGCAGACACTGTTGTGCACATTTCCGTTACCACCACCCACACTGCCACATCAGCATGCACTTTTAGGCTAAACATGGGGAAAAGGAGACCCAGAGCCCCCTGCTCTCATGCTGAACCCCATGAGAAGTCCCTTGCCCTGTCATTCTCCTCCTCTTCCAGTGTTTAGGCTTAGACCTAGGACTCTCTGCCTCCAAAAGGTGCCTGGGGAGGAACTTCGGTGACCCGCTCCCATTGCCCATCTTCCTAGCACTCTCAGCAGACCTGCCTTTATGATCACTGGGCCCATTTCAAGGCAAGGACCAGAACAGTGGCCACACATATGGATTCAAACTTGCTTCTCTGGACAGTACTGGGCAGTTTGGATTCAGTAAGCAGAAGAGGTTCAGGAGACGACCAGGAGTGCATGGAAATGAAGAGCTGGACTTTGATCTCACACAGAGCAAATGGGCAGGGAGACATACGGACCAATGGAAGCCCATGGGGATATGCAATTGTGCAAGGAGATAGGTGGAGCAAGGGAACCATCTGCCCCGCAATCGCACCTTCAAAACAAGCCTGGTTCCCTTCTTGTGGTGTAACCCAGGAGCAATTCCTGCCAAATGGGTGGAGCCGCTGCTCCATGCGAAAAGGGATGAGGAGAGTGAGCAGAAGCTGGTGGGGGGATTCAATTCCCCTCCATCGCCAGCTGGACCCTCCCACAATAAAGGACACACATAGCTCCTGTGTGGCCACGTGATGCTGGGGACTACAGGGCCTCTGCTCAGTAAGCCGAGGAGTTAATAGAGGCAAAACAAATCCCCCTTATTTGCCTCAGGGTCAAGGGTCAGTGTAAGTAAATCATTAATTAACACGCTGGCGCCTCAGTGCTATTGACAGGGTTTTGTGTGCACAGTGGGACTGTGGCACCCCCTGCAATTAAGCAGGCAGTGAACTTTCCTCCTCCTGCTGTCTCCCGCTCGGCTTGAACAGGCTCACTTGAGCAGGGCTCACACAGGCCCTGTCCTCACTGGAGGCTCCTCTCTGTTCTTCCTCCCAGCACGGGGTACCAGCCATCCCTGTGCTCACACTTCTCGCCTGCCCAGCAGAGCTATCTTCAGAAACCGAGCCTCCTCATTTTGTTGCTTTCCAACTTCATGCAGCACCTGCTCCTTTAAAAAAACTCACTGGCTCTGTATGCATCAACGTATGCATTTATTTTACCTATCTGCTCAGGTAAAGCTGTACCTACAGCCTCTAAAGAACTCACAGGTGCTTGGTGATAACTTGTCAGACTTAAGACACTACAGTGTCTCAGAGGGAAAAAAAAATTCTTCACCTCTCATCCCCTAGATTTTAATAAAAATCTGAGGTCCTAATACTTTGCGAATGGCACCTGGATTTCTTTTTTTTCCTTCTAATCAAAACAGGTCTGTTAACAGCCTGATTTCTATGCCAGCTGGGAAATTGCCATATAAAGAGCAGTCATTTCAGAGACTCCACAGTCACAGATACTCTTAACAATCAGGTCTATAGTGTCAGAGGAGCTCCTAAGAAATTTGTTTTACACTTTTCTTTGCAGAGGAGTCTGCTTTCTTCTGGTTGCTTTGGGTTTCAGAAAGGTCTTGGCCTGCTGTCTGAAAGTCTGAGGTTGATAACAAAGATCAACTGCCTCTGAGTTACATCATGCTGAGATCAACACTGGTTTTGAAGCTGAACTTGGAGTCCCAGGGAACTTCAGCTGGAAACCCAAGATCGGGGTTCGTCATTCCCAAACCCAGATTAAACATCCCAATGGTGCCGCATGGTGCGACAGCCCACAGTCTGCCAGTTCCCAAACTACAAATCAGAGACTGTCCTAGCAAAATCCTTATGTACATTTGTGTGGCTACTAATCAAAAAAAATTACAGATGCTCTGATCTACTTAAACACTTTTGAAATAAAAGCATCCAGACAGCCACCTTCCCCTACTCATGAAGCATCGTATCAGTTCAATGTCATCTTAAAATCTTTGACATACATTTCACATAAGATAGGAATGACATGATAAACATGATCTTAACACAGTAGGACCTCTGACAATCCCCCCCACCCAAACACCTACAAATTGCTGTCATATTAATCTGATTCTCACCACAGTTCCCCCCCACACACATTGTTGTTTTTTTTTTTTTAATTTAGGAAATTCAGGTAAGTGCCCCATCGTTTCTTCATTATACCATTGAGAAATTGCTACTTTGGGGAAACAGTGCAGTAAAGGTCCTCTGGTACAAAGCTGATTTGCTTTCCACAGCACTTTCCAGAGGGAGAACAAAAGCACAGTCTGTGCAAAGTCCCTTTTCTCCCTGCCAGTTCCAGGCACTGGAAGGTCTAATGAAAACTGGGAGGGAGAAGACTACAGCTGAGTGTCCTCAGAAACTGTGCAAGGGCTTTGCTCAGATTCTGAGACACCTTAGCTATGACAGACTAGTACGTCCTCAAGAATTTAGTTAACTCACAACTCTGCCTCATTTAAAAGCTTAAGTGCCAAGATATCAGTAATTTTAAAGGTGCCTCCAATGCATTAGAGACAACTGAAATTTCAAGTATGCTGATTGGACTAGCTTGTCCCAACCTATGTCTCCCTGCCCCTCCCTTACATCCAAGGTACTTTTTTCTTGCACTTGCACATTCTTAGTAGAAATGGTAATCTTTACTTGTATATTGTCTACATGAAAAGAGCATCTACACACTGGCAAAATTTCTCTATGCAGCTTACTTGTGGCTTATGCATCCTGATATTTCTGGTCACCAAGAAAAAGGTTGAAGGAATCAACACTTTCCTCCTTTCACAGTATTCCACTGGTGTTTGCTGTCTTTGTCTTTTAGCATCCAGTTCACAGCCCTTGCACCAGTTACATGAAAATGCCACCCTGTACGGTTCCTGAATCCAATGGATGTTAAAAGCAGAAAGCTGCTAGCAGCCAAATTAACAGCACATAATTAGTCTCATGCATAAACCTCTTAAAAAAGTACAGGGCACTTGGTGTCAAGAGTAGACAATTAACTTTGTCAGAGCACAGGAGAATGCACTGAAACGCTTACATTTGCAACGTAGTATTAAGTCTGCAATTCTCACCAGGACTCGTGTGAGTAAATACTCTAGGTCAAAGCCTTGACAGCCTTATTTAGATTTTGCTCACTTAGTGCAGGCTCTGCTCAAGTAAAGACCACATATAATTCAAGGAAAGACTTCAGAGTTTGGCTCTGTGTTTTGACAGCCTATAAAAGACCGGCTGGAGCGCAAGCAGGATCAGCAAAAGTAAGCCCTTCATATACACAACTCCGTCTGAAACCAGTGCTGTTTTACATGCTAGCCAAAACATGACTGTTTACTGCAGCATATTCTGCAATGCCCCAGCCATTCAAGCTTTAAAAACATCCCAAACTGTGGAAGGGCTTCTGCCAATTCCCTTTATGGTGAGATGTGGCATCAATAGAGTGATCCATTAGTAATTCATACCTATGATCAAACAGCCTCTTCCCCAGCCATCCAACCTTTAAAAACATCCCAAACTGTGGAAGGGCTTCTGTCAGTTCTCTTTATGGTGAGATGTGGCAACAATAGAGTGATCCACCATCAGTTCATATCTGTGATCAAAAGGGCTCTTTCCCTGGGGAGTGGCAGACCCAGGGAGATTAGCACCTGTCTCTCTTCTGTTTATCACTGGCAGGTGCTTAAGTGAAGCAAGATATCAGCTCTGCTAAAGTGCACAAAGCTCCCAAAAGATAAGATGGATGTGCTGGGCAACTGAGCTAATGCTCTCTCAGGAAACAGAGCAAATGAGTCTCTGTCTGCTTAGCAAAGGTGGCTTTGTGAGCTGATAGGAGGAACATAGTAATTCGTTAATATGGTGAATATTAAGAGCCAGTGTACAGTTACTAGGAGAAAACCTTCTGCAGCACAAACAAAAGAAATTTACTGGTCCTGCAAAATCTGGGGACCTGGGTGACTCTACAATGTCAGCAGCAGACAGGCACAAGATAGCTCTGTTTAAGTTAATCCCAGAGCTGAAAGATCAAGGGATCCGGGGGCAGAGACACGGCTGTAAGCCTATTCTGATCTGGAGGCAGTCTGGCCACATTCATGCAGAGCCTGAGCCAACAAGCCCCCCTTCTCCCCACATAGCATTCCATGCAGTTTAACTCTGTGGGCTAGATAACTGGATCTCTGTATCATATTCTATTTTGCAACCACCTGGTGTAAATACCAGATAGTAAAACAGCTTTTGTAAGTAGAACATCTAAGTTAACTATTGCATGAGTATCTTGAGCTTTGAAGAACTCATGTGTGTGGAAGGCAAGAAAGCAAGGTGAGAACTTAGGACTAGGCTTGCGGTTTTGCTAGACCATGTAAACGCTAGAAGAGGATATTATCATTATGTGAGTAAGGAACGGAGGAGAAAAATATCCCCCTTCTTTCAGTTTTGCTTAAATGTTTTCTAGATATCTGTAGGAACACATGTTTGTTTTCTTCAAATTACTAGGCATATAGCAACAGAACAGCACAAAGGTTGCACTCGTTCAACTGGAAGCAGAATTTCAGTGCTGTGATGTTGCTTCTTGCACCACTGAGGTCTCCAAGTTTTCACAATTCAGAGGCTTTGCAAAAATATTAACTCATAAACACTAAAAAAGTTGCCTGACACAAGAACAGAAATGTCTGTCAAAAGCTCTGACCCAACATGCCGGTGTCTAACGTCTTTGTAGAATATGGATAATCCTTTAACATAGTAAAAGTAGATGTTATTTGGCCTTCTCAGTTTAAGGAAAAAATAGTTCTTTGTGAATTTGTTTAATGTAAATAAACCCTCTATTTATCTTTGTCTTTAATAAATTCATACATTATTAGAAAATCCTTTATACAAGAAGACCCACTGAGCTATATCATCTCATTTTAAGAGATTTCCTGTTGGTGGAATACAAAGCAGCCACCTGCAATCGCCTAGTGCTCGAAAGGATTTAAATAAACACACACAGATAATTAGATCAGTTAACCTTGCAAATTAAAACAAGCACATTGCATTATCTCCAGTTTATCCTAAAAGAAAATATGAAGTTGCCTGAGATAAATAGTTAAATAAAGACAGTGAAGAGCTTATACAAGAGGCATAATGCTAAATCTTCTAAGAATGTGGGCTAACAAGATGAAAACCCATTTTCTGAGTAGCTTTATTTTGGGGAACTGGCTACTGGTTTGCACAGGACCAGGGGATCAGATTTAATTCACAAACCATCTTGTCAGAGCAGTTTCACCTAACATCACTCAGGCAGCCTAAGCCGTTGATCTTGCGGCACTCTCTATTCAATGGAAAAGAATAGGTGGGAAGACTGGCTACATTCAACTACTGCTCTCCAACAGCTGTAGAATAAAGCCAAACATTTAACCTTCATAAGGCTAAAGTTAGGGCAGATGAATCACACCCACAGTCACAAAATGTCACTTTATGACTCAGACATCCACTTTCTTTTAGTAAAGTAATAATTGCAGTTGGGGTAAACTTCCTTACACAACCAGAAAGCTAGGCACAGCTCATTAGTTAAGCTGCAGAGAAAAAAGTCCAGACTGAGAATTGCTCTAGCAGCTGGATGACACCAATTGTCCATTAGCATCAGTGTGTCAGCTTGGGTCACAGTAGGTCACCTACCTGCAGAGGAGTTTTCCTTGCGGTCAGCAGCTTAGGTGCACAGCACACAAGCTGCACCAACGATTGCCTACCAGTATCAGTCTGCTAGAGATCACCCGTGTGACCACCCATGACTAGGGCTGGCCATAAAAACACCACTGCATTTAACAAACATTTCAAGGCTTTGGAGTATATTTCTCTCCTGTAAAGAGACCGACATTTTAAGAGAAGAAATATCACTGCATATTATCCAGTGCTTAGATGTGATTTTAGAGGAGAGTTTTCTATCAGTTTCAGAACAGGTTTACTTATTGTTTTTTAATCCCAGATGTCATCAAAACAGGATAAATAGAACATCTTGGTCAAAATACTGTCCTGAATCTGAGACACCATCACAATAAGAAATATGCTGAAAGCAATATTGTTTCAGAAAACATTTCAGTGCTTTTCAGGAGAAGAAAAAGTTTTGTTTGCTTATTTTTCCATCATCTCTGCTCGTAAGATTTGGCAGTATCTTGAGTTTTAAACAGGAAATGAAATAGTCACAATTTTAGCAGTGAACTTGACTGCACTACAGATCACAGGTAGCTCCTCCAATGACATGTCACAGGCCACTTGCTGCTCACTGCTGGAAGGTGGTAGATGGTTGGTCCCGTAGCCAGGAGCTGTATTACTCTGGCAGTTCTGTCACTGCTGCTTATGGCACCTCTTTTCATGACCAAAACTGCTAAATTCTTAAAAATGCTTTTGAAAACCCGCTCTAAATGACAGATTTAAGGCTATTCTGTTTTGCTTTTTCTTGTTGTTGTTGTTTATTTGTTTGAAGGGGGGGAGGGGAGTGTGGTGTATGAATGAATCCCCACAAAGTTGAAGTGAATGCTGTTCAAGTACCAAAGACAGAACAGGTCTGTTGGCTACAACAATGGCAATTTTTTTGTCTCAGCATTGACCCCAAAACAAGTTTGTGGAAGATTTGGAAACAAGATGATCCTATAATGAGGCTAGTTAGGAGATCCACAGATAAATAAGCTGGTGCCCCAAATAAAATAAGGAAGTTTAAAGTGAGCACTTGCTGCTATATCACCTAATCTGACTTACCGTGTCACATGGGCCAATGAGGTTTGTAAAGATATTAAAAGCCCTGGCAGAAATTGGTACCTACTCAAGTAGACTTCACACAAGCAGACTGAAAACCAAATGGATCATGGAGACTGAACAGATTTTTTTGTTCAGGGTGCTTTTAGGTTGCACACCAAGCATATGACAGAATCTCAGTTTGATCTTCAGGCTCATTTCTGTACACATAAGGAAATTCCTAAGTCAAGGCTTGATTACTCACTGCCCTTGGTTACCAAATTGTTCTGGTTAGCCTAGCAAACAAGGCCAAATTTGCATCTGCTGCTCTGCAGATAAATCCCCTGGGCTGGCACAGGAGAAGGTCATGGCATTGGGAGTGCATCCCTTAATGCCGCAGGCTGTACTGTGCAGCCCTGTAAATAAACACAGGGGGCTTAGTTACCAAGGCTATCCCTTCTGCACCTCTTACTGGAACTTGAACATTAAGAGGAAAAAACCAAAACAAAGTGAAAAACAACAAAACACAACACCTAGATAAAAAAAAGATAGAAAATAATCTGGCTGCTGCAACGCTAAGGAACAGATCTTCCCTCATATGTTTTACACTCCTTGCTTTCTGCTGCAGATCCAACACGAGTTTCATTTCAGAAAGTAAAGCTGCTAAGCAGCTACCAAATGACCTTTGCCTCTCAGATGAGTATTTATGGCTGGCAACACATACATCAACAACAACAAAAAGTTTCCCCAGTATCGAAAGTGTTTCTGCCAGCAATGTATCTTTTACAAGCTTGCAAGATGTACCCAGAGTCTAATAATCAGATTAAAATCACATCAAACTATGTTGGGAAGTCAAGGTGAAGGCCTTTGGATTGTTTTCATGAATAGCCCTATCCAGACCTACCAGGTGATGATAAATTCAGGTTTTTGCTTTGTTGGTGTTTTTCAAATTTATTTTAAGGGCTTACAGTTTTTAAAAGCCAAGAGGTGGGAAAACAGTTGGTGTTTTAGCAATCTTGCCAGCATCTGACAGTAGTGAAATGATTAAGAAAAACCCCATGATTTCTCCTGTGCAGGGGGGGCAGTGGACCTGGTAATAAATACTTGATCTTTCTATGCCACTGTACAAAAGAGTTCAGAGCTTTGTCTTCCCTTTACAGGTGGAAGCCCAAGCCTCATAGAGGCAAAGTGATTTGCCCAATATCATTCATATTTCTAATAGTTAGCCTAGGAACAAACTTGAAACCTCAAGTCCCAGGATGGAGTTGTATTTCCTCCCAGGATCACTGGGAACCAAATTACCAGGTAGGTTTACTGCTTCTATTCACTGCAGAACAGGAATGGTCAGAGTTTTAAGTTGCTAAGCACAAGGAGAAATGCTGAAGTCCCAGTGCCGTATTTCCATCTCCCATGGAATGCTTGCCTGAAAGTATAGTTGGAATCTTTCATTTCCAGATAGCATACAGCAGCCTGTGTATAGGTGCTTGAAATGGATACTACATCCACGTTGCTCCCTGCTTTCCCCTCCCTGCAGAAGGCCACCTGGGAAATACAGCCAGGCATTGACAAAAGAAACACTGTCATCTGTCAAGGTGGATTATTAGGGGTGAGAACAGGAGTTCAAAGTGTTAATACCTGCTCTGAAGATATAAAGAATAGTAAAAGCCTACCCAGATGTCTGTGGTACCTGAGGTGAGTAGCACCCAGCCAGCCTAGCTACAGGTAAGCATCTAAACTACAAAATCCCTACCCATCTTATGGCAGCAATGCCACAGTCACCTGTGCATCTCTCTGCAGTACAGGGAGGCAGTGTTCTTGGTTTCAGGCTCAGATTAATCAAGTTTGTACAGATCAGCAATTCAAATAGCTTCAACGACCCAGCGGATTGTGCACAAAACCAGTTTGGGAACATCCAGGTGAGATTTCAATACCAATGGACAATAATCTCGTTCACCTTTTCCACGCAAGTCCAACAAAGGACAACTGTCCATAGCCCGTAGGATCATGCATCAGGTCTACATTATAAAAGGGTCAGTGAACCATGGGAAAAAGCTGATGTTGAATACACCCAGGAAACTGTAGGACAGCCTTGGGTGTCTACAAGGATGCCTATAATTTACTTCGCACTCTCTCTGGCCTTTGACAGCCAAACCAGCTAGCCTGGAGTTAAAATACTAAATCCCAGGGAAAGAGGTTTTGAGAGAGGGAAGGGTAATAGCTGAATAAAGAGGCTGAGATCAGTGAGCTCATGCAAAAACAACGCAATGCCAGAATATCACACCCGCTTTAGCTTAATCTAAAAGCCAAATCACATGACTGCATTTTCCAGTTTAACTTGCATGTCTGCCACCACCATGCCAGCTTCTGAGAAATATATTCACCTACTCACTGCACAACTCCCACCAGCTTCCCAGTATAAGAAAAACAGCTTCCTTGGAAATAAGAGCTTTATCGTTAGTGAGACTTGGAGAAAGCTCACTAAACCCTATTCCACTTCCTCCCACACGTACTGAGAATGGACACTACAGATAGCTCACACAAAAAGAGCGGTTTGTCATGCCATTGACTTAGATCTATTTCCAGGGAATCCAGATGAACATTTTTTCACTGGTTCCAATGAAAGCAGAACAAAACAGATACTGAATATATAATTAAGAAAAGTCTACCCACCTATTGCCAGCAAATCCAATCTACTTCATCCCTCCCCCCAGTACTAAGCTGGGTTCTCTGCACAGAAGTGAGTCATTTGTAATTGACTAATCCGCAGAGAGATATCAAAACCAGCAACAGACAAAGCCTGAAGAGCCTTCTCATTGTCTTCCCTCTGGAAAAGTAAAATCATGCTTTAATTCCAATGTCAGAAAGCCTCTAGTTTTTCTACACAACTGCTTAATCCTGTGGACTCCCGAAATGACATCAAACAGACACCAGAGGGACTTCACCACATGGAGAGGCGACCTCTCCGAGACCTGTGAGGATTGCAGAGGCATCAGTGAGTCAGCAGAGAGCAGATATACTAAGTGTATACGCAGGCCATATGCTACTGAATGTGTCATCTTTCTGTAGAAGACCTCACAGGTGCCAACATGTTTATGGAGCTCCTCACCTACCCCAGGGAGAAGTGGTCCCTCACATCATTACAGCCATACCGAAGGCTGGTTTCACTACTAGACCAAGCAGAGCGGTATCACTCCTGAATGGCCTGAAGCCAGCACCAAACACCCAGGGACCAGTGTCAAATGTTATGAAATGGTTCACTCAGCCCAGCATCCTGAGCTTCAGCAAGGAAATTAGCAGCTAGCAAGAAAGACGCCTCAGCAACCTCAGTTGTGTAGAACCGTTTTAGGCTGGACTGGTGGAAAGATTTGCCTGTGGTGATGAATAAGCACAGAGTTGTCAGTGCTTCTTGTGCCAGCCTTTTGAGGACTATGCTGAGCTGGTCCAGACAGTCTGGGTCATAATCTGGAGAGCTTAATATAACAGGATTTTACCAAACTCTTCCTGTTAGAGTCCTCCCCTTCCCCACTGAAGATGTTTCAGCAATTTTTGATGTATTCCGGTTTAGTGAGGGTCCTCCTTTTCTTTTAAATAACTTTTTAATCATTCTTTTACTTATTTTTCATAAATTTAAATCTTCATCTGAATGACAAGCAGTATTTTCATTTAAATTAAGCTGTTTTCATTATATGAAATTGCTTCAGTGTACTTTTGAAAGAGTTTTCTATAATGCTCATTTTCATAGAGAATCTGAAAAACTATGAATGCATTCCTTTAAAAAAAGTCAAAATTTAACACCATTTAACCATACCAGCTTTCATATTTCCCATTAAACTGTTTTCCTAGATTTTCTGTTGACTGTATTTCTTTGAGGCTAGGCAAGGAGGTGAGATTGTGATCCAGAGGTGGACAGTCAACCATAGAATGGATTTCAAAATTTGTTAAAATGTAGATAAACTTATTGGAGTTCACATCAAGTCCCTTTATGCCTCCCAAGTTTTACACACATTTCCTCATATTCAAGTGCCTATGTATACACTACTATTTGTTTTGTGTAACCATGAATTGCCTTCTAGAAGTTTGGACTTTCAGTCAAGAATGTGAATTCCTAATTATCTTAACAACTGTTAACCTGTGCTGCTGTGCATCTGAGTTACCACATCAGCTATCTGTAACAAACAGTGGGGATTTTTCTTGTGGAAGAAACTTAGACTCTTGTGTAGTTTACTTTGCAAGGCACATGAGGAAAGAATTTGAAGGAATTAACTGTGGGAGAGAAAAGCACGCTGCCCACTCACTTTGAGTATGTGCTGATTAGAGAACTTTGTCTCCTGAATGTCTCATCCAAACCAACAAACAAAACGACTCTTCAGAGGAGGACTAGCACCTTCTCACTTCAGACAAAATAGAAAATACACTTTATGCAGCGGGGAAATTATCAGTTATTTACCCTGCATGCACTCTAGAAAAGAGGCCATTGAGGCAAGCCAGCAAGTGTGTGATCCCATAACGAGTAATCACACACTGAAACAGGTTCGTGTCTTTTACTTCCTGACAAACAGTTTTTCAGAGTGCATCATCTGCCTTTTTTCCTATCTTTGGAGGACCTATGTGCCAACTACTTGTACCCTAAGAAGAGTGGATGCTCAAAATTAGAGAAGAAATACCACCTAGGAACGAAACTAAAACTCTTCTGGCAAATAAACAGACCCTGATGAAGTGGGCATCAAGGGAGGATTTCTAATTTTCTTCTTGAAAGCAATATGTTTCATCTGTATGCCACTTATAAGTGAGTGCTTCTTTCCATCGCTATGTATCAGGATGAACCAGAACAGTACCAAACCCAGTAACACTATGAGTAAACAGTAACATCCCTGAACTTAATTATTAAAAAGAGCTTTGTATTGATTGATTTTTAATAATAGAATGCGAATTATGGGGTATGAGGATTATTTGTTCAGAAATATTAATCAGCAATTATTTTCCCTAGCAAAAATATGGATTTTTCTTGCATTAATGTGGAGAGGGTATTACTTATTGTTTACACTCCTTACTTCTGCATTTTCCTGACTGTATAGAAAGTGGCAAAGAAAAATATTAGGGTTTTTGTTTCAAGGTCCAAGCAGAATTGTCTTTTGAAAAGAATTTTTAAAAGATTTTTATCAAATGTTCTCAAAAATAAAACCCCAAGTTGTGCAGCAGTGTTGTCAGAGTACTGAAAACTAATATGAACCTCTACTAATGGGATCTGCAAAATTATTGTTTGCATTCGATTTTCAGTGTCTACGTCACTTACATTTTCAGAAAGCTTTTCAGAAACCCCAAGATATAGACTACAAAAGTTCCAAGCTAGTCAGAAAACTGTACATTAATACTTATATTTTCAGTGCATCTCCTTTGAAGGTTTGCTTGAAACTGTACAAAGAAAAGACTCATAAGAAATAGTTCCTATTACTAATAGTAATTAGTATCCTGTATTAAAAACCATTTATCCAACTTTCAAAACACATTCTGGACCCACCTATGGCTTCAGACAGCAAAGATTATACTGAAGGGCTATTTGAGCAGCTAGAATCTTATAGGGAAGTAAGGAACACAAGATATTAAAAAATACCATCAGAATGATGTAACAAACACTCAGGCAAGTTTCTCAGTCCTCCCTTTCTCACTTTTTACATTAGATACATTTATCCTCCATTAAAATTCTCTATCTTCTACTTGATACAACAAATAAAATGTACAGCATGGGTATATTAATATCTCTCTAAAGTTTCAAGAAAGTTCTTCTTCCTTTCCTTTCAGTCACTCTAAGCCTTTTTTTCTGTGCCCCTCCTTCTGAAGAACTGGGAGGGAAGGGCAGAAGAGAGTTTCCTTGTGAAATCAAAAGCTACCCTTGAATCAAGTCTGATAGGCTGCTGAAAATGCAGCACAGAAACGTGTTTCTGTCAGTGAAAGACCTTGTTTGTAACCGTAAGGATTGCATGCAGCACATTGTTTGATCCTGGGAGGACTTTGATCTATGCTAGCACCTCAAATAGAGAAAAGGATGTCACTAGGCTTTGGAAAAAAAAGAGAGGAGAGAAGGAAAGGGAAGGAAAGTGCAGGTGTGTGGTGCCCAGCAGATGACACTGAACACTTGATGCATTGGCCAAATGAATCCGGGCTTCGGACAGAGGACAGCAGGTGTCACACCCCCAGAGAGAACTAGATTTCACCATCTACCCCAGAAAATGCCATTCAGAAACAGAAGATATTCAGTGAAAGCATCTCAGATCAGCTCTGGGCATGTAATTTGAAGCAAATAATTTTTACCTACATGACCTGACTTCAAAGCTTTTTGTGAGGCAAGGGTGAAATGAAGTTCAGTGGTCTCTCCTCCTTGTTTCCAGTTGTCCCACCCGACATGAATGACACTTGACTGAGGGTCCGTGTTGAAAGCATTCTTGAGGGCTAGAAACAGATGCTGATATACAAAAGGGTAGGCAGATCAGGACTTCTGGGACTCCACACTACTGTGGGCACTGATGCAGAACTGTCAGGGCAAGATGTATAAGGCAATCAAGGCCAAGAACCATCCCTAGATGTGAACAGGTCAGAGGTGGGTGCAGGCCTGTGATAGCACATGAACATTTCTAGTGTGGGTGGACAGTGTACAGCTATGGCAGGGAATCTCACTCAGTATTGAGACGATACAGATAGAACATATTCTGCACGCAGGCAGACGCCTGAAGTTTATGCACCTGTAAGCAGCATGGGAGGTCTTGAGCAGACAACACTGAAAGGAAGTTACTTAGGACCATCTCTTTCATATGCCAACATGTCATTGCCTCATCTCTCCCCAGGATACTGTTCATTCACAAAAAACCCAACATGCAACCTTCCCATGAAGTAATAGCAATAAAAAACTAAAGTTCCCCTTGACAAAAGCCCTCCTTCCCTCCTGCAATTCTCATCCAGACAGGGGGAGAGGACATGTGTGATCAAGCAAGAGAATGTGAATGCTCCACCTTTTCCCTGCGCTCATTGGTGTTAGAATAACTTTGAGGAGCCTTGCTCCTTGCTAACCAGTTTCCCTTTCTGTGCCCTTTGCTTAGATGTGGTGGAACATGATAGACATCTTGTATTATGTCTTGGAGAGATACAGAGAAGAGAGAAGTGAGGAATACTTAACACAATGCAGAGGTTCAGTGCAGTGACAATAGTCTCTATTATTCTTGACACGACCCTAATACAAGCACAGGCCTGTTTGTAGGATGCCTCTTTTTATTGAAAAGTATATCTGACCCAAATTTTATTACAGATGTCAAATACAGTATGGACAACTACAGCATGAGTCTAAGATAAATTCTCCTTTCTTTTGCCTTTTTTTTAAAAAAAAAAAAAGGCAATAGTAAGAATGTCACTCTTCCCTTATTTATTTTCAGGTCAATCATGAGAAAGAGGAAAGAGAGAGTCCCTTTCTGAAAGGCAAGAATCATCCTGAGCCATCACCTTATATTGGAAGAAAGCTTTTCCCTCCCAACAGTTATCATCCTTTGTCAGCATCACAGGAATGTCTAGGAAACTGCAGTCAAAAGCAGGAGATGTCACTACTAAGTACACAAACACAGATGTATATAAAAGGAAAAATCCAACTCTGGAGAACTCTAAATGTCTACTCATCAAGGAAGTAACAATGAGGGAAGGTTAATTAGCTCCATTTTGTAGGTAGGGTATCAAGGCAAAAGTGGGTTCATTGACTTCTGTCACATAGGCAAGTATTGAATCTAGATTTCTTAAATCCTGATTCTGTTTCAGCCCTCAGAACCACACTTTATCATAGGTATTTTCTCTCTACATTTTCTCATGGCCTCACTTTCCCACCTAAAGGAAGACAAAGGGGACCAGTTTAGAGATAGACAACTGAGGAGCTGCCAACATCTTAATGAAATCTGAGGTCAGCTACAGTAAACTTCCAGTCTATATGCCTAGTCTCATCTCATTACGGCATGTCAAGACATATTCTTAAAATCCACCTGGTCTGGTGTTGTGCCACAATGACCCATACAAAAATCTTCATCCACTCAAAAAAACCCTTAGTATTTCAGGTAAATTACTTAGTGATTTCTGTAGAAATAGAGGGGAGGAAAAAAAAAAAAGTGCATGTGCAAATGTTGTCTTCAAATAGCCAAGAATCTGGTGAATAGAAAATTTAATTGGGGTGGGGAGAGGAAAGCCAGTGTCTGTTCACTTCTTAGTTTGAATTAGGTAAGGCAGGGATTTGTACTGGGGAAGATCCATATGTCAAGCAAATGTCATGCCTGCCTGTTTGGGTTGATTTCTGCTTTTCTGGCCCTTTCATTTGATCAAGAATTTTCTAACATATCCAAGAAATCAGTCTCAAATAAATGCATGAACAAAACCACCATGATCCCTCAAATGAAAAGGTCTTGAATTGACATTTTCTAGAGAAAATACTTTCATTAAAAACAAAACAAAACAAAAAATCAAACATAAGGCCCTAACAAGAGTCTTATGCATTATCAAGCACACTGTCTAGGCTGGACAAAAAGGAAAAAAAAAAAAAAAGAAAGAGAAAAAAAGAGGAGACAGATCATGAGATCACAGAAACTAGTAGACCTCTAAGTCAAGACAGCAATGGTAATTTCCTCTACATATGCAAAATGAATACCTAAGCACAGTATTTGGGAAGCTTATGCATTGCGTATTAGTGTTATCACTGCAAGTGTGAGGGAAACAGACCCTCTTGCACTTAGACTTCTTAAGGAGAAATCAGGGTTAGGAGTTTTACTTGCTTCATTAAAAGGAGAAATGGTATGAACTGCTTGTTCTGGAAATGTGCCTTTCCTCTCAGGTTAAAGAGTAATTTTAGGATGGCCTAAGCGACACTTATGGTAACTCACACTCCAGGTTCAAAAGAATGAATCCAGATTTTAGCAACTGGTTGAACTGGTGATTTTAAGTTTGCATAATAGATACTATGAACTTACAGGTTTAGGATTTCTGTATATCACTGACCTGATCCCTACTTCAGAAGCTAAACCCGCTTGCAGAAAAACAGTTTTCTTTAAGTGGAACAAGAAGAAAAATGGAGCACAGCTTCTATAAAGCTGATAGTGGACACAAAGAAAAGGAATGGGTGGGCAAGCAGATGAAAGTAGTTGTACATTGATGTGATCTGCAACTGGATGTTTGTGCCGTCACTATATGCTGAATGAAGTTAGTTGCTAACTGTTGCTTTAACCGCAATTTTATTGAAGCAAATGCTCCATGACTAAAGTCTTTCTGGGGAGAGAAGACTCCAGCTGTCTTCCCCAAGTACCTGGGTGTTGATGAAGGTTTTCTGGGGGGTTGCTTTGTGTGTGTGTGTGTGTGCATCTGCTACCAGAAAGATAATGAGAGAAAACAGAAGTATTTCTAGGCAAAAATTTTTCAAAAGACAAATTTTCTCTGATGGAATAAATGCTTCCATTTTTAAACTTTCTTTTTCTTTTTTTTAAACACTGTTGAGTCCACCTGGTACAGATCTGATTTTATCCCAGCTGATTTAAGTGCCTTAAAAATTAAGTAAGGAAAAAAGGGTTTGATTAAAAGGGCATTACGCTAGATTTCAAAAAGCCACGGGGTAATGTGTCATCTTAGTATACGTTCAAGGTTAGAGTTGGTATTAAAAGGCAAAGCAAGTGAAATCAAGAGGGTTGCTGTTTAACTTGGCTCTTAGAATAGTGTCGGCTTGTGTTCAGAACTCTCTTGGCCTCTGGACAAGATGCTGCAATTCAGTAACAGCTACCACAGACTTTCTAGGACTTTCAAGGATGTTTTCCGACATATAAATGGAGAGACCTCCAGTGGCTCTGATCTGTATCATCAAGCCACAATGGATAGGTGCAAGACTTCAAGCAACATCTCAGGAGCAGTCCTGGCTGACTGGATGGGCTATGAATAACCATAATAACAACGATTATAAAGAGCGTTTGCACATCAGTGCGAAAGAATGAGGAGCAAAGAGGATAAATGTGACTCTTAATCTTCAGCTATCTGCATGGGAAAGTATGATTAATAACTACAGAGGCTTAACATAACCTCCTCAGATAACGAGTGAGGTGGCCTTCTCCAAGCCCTGATTATCCTCTTCTAATGGGCTTCATTTATTGTGTAAACTAATAACCAAGGCCTAAGCACTGCACACTCCAGGGTCTGCAGGAAAAACACTGGGCCCAAATGTGATTAAGTTGGTGAAGATTGCTCAGCAACACAGTGTGTTGCTTGAGCGCGGGCAGGGGGAACCAGGAGGAGGGAAGGACAAGCAATGTATCCTGCAAAGAAATGAAGCAGAAAGTAGCAGTGATCTGCCTTTTAGTGTCGATCTGCTGGTATAAATCCCCTGCCTTTCAACTGGGATTGCTATGAGTTTTCAGCTGGAATTGGTGGAAATCCAGAATACAGCCCCGAGGTGCTAGTACCAAGAAAGAGAGGCACTGGTAATGAGGGGATCTGATTGCAATGCTATCCAGAGAGTCAGCAGCAATGTCAGATCTGGAGAGTAACTCGAGTTGTCAGTCAGAGTTTCAGTGCTGGAGAGCAAAGAGGCTCTCAAAGAAAGCTGGATTCCCCAAAGTGAATGAGTTCAACAACACAACCCTGGCCCAGAAAAAAAAAGAAGTGACCTTCCAGCTCCCCTGGCTGTATCTCTAAAGTGCAAGCACAGCTGAAGGGAGGCAGATTTACAGGGCATCTAAAGAAAGAGGATAAGATTCTCATTTGAGCTGCACTGATGTAAAGAAGCTTAAACTCTGCAAGAATCCCTGGAGTTACTCTGAATTTACACCCAGCAGACAAGAGTACAGAATGAGAACCCTCCCTCAGTGGGAAACGTATTTCTTAGCTGCACAATGAACATCACATTAGATTATCCAAACTGAAATAATTGTAAATACCCAATTTATCTGGACCCATTTGTGCTGTCTGCTTAATTGTTGCACTTCACTCAACAAGGACAATGAAATTATTTTGGACAGGCTCACTTTAGAGACATTACCACTGTGTTATGGCAGCTTGGGTTCAGAGTGCTGATGGAAAAGGTTTAAGGTTTAACAATAAAACTAAAAGAGAAACACATAGCAATATAGATAAATGTGGGACCTCCACTGGGACAAGACACTGTCTTTGACGGGTGTCACTTTTGTATTTTACTCTTTGTAGTGTATCCACATTTGTAGAGCCTGTAATATATATATATGTATATATATACATACAAAAACCATACAGAGCCCACAAATATATGCATTTTCTCAGGATCCACTCAGCAGGAGTCTGCATGTTGGATGCTAGTGACATGTTGTGCCCAGCTTCCCCAGGAGTGTCTTAGCTTCTCCCCTCCCAGGTGAAAATGTGTGTAACATTAAGCAATGTGAAGGTGCAGTGGTATAAAAAATAACAAGCTGGGAGCAGCAGGCTGCTACTACCAAAATAGCTAGCCTGCAAAGCTTGCCCCCCCCCCCCCGCCCCCCCCCTCCCTTCCCCTGCACATGATAAGCATGGGCACAGAAATCAATCCCTAGTCACTCCCTAGTTGCTCTAAGGAAGAACAGGCAAGAGAACACCGCATGAACAACCCTCTCCTGGCTGCCTTGTTTCTCTTGGGCAACATGCACATACAATGAAAAGCTCACACACACTAAGCCTCATCATTTCAAGAAACATCAGATCTACAACAAGCCAACTCTGCTAGCTATATATGTGTAGCATCACAAAACATGAAAAGGATCAGCAACGTAAGTGTCTCCCTTTGTCCAGAAAAAATATGTGACTTCCCAGGCAGCAGTTGGGAAGTTCCTCAGCAGCTCTAATTTCAACTCGTTTCACCAGGCAGGCATTGCGTGACCACATGGTAATGTTTCCAGCAAATCTACAAAGAAGGTAAGAGATGACAAGGACAGATGTGCATTGTGAGATGGGATGGAGGAGAAAAGAAGGAGAAAATGCTGTTCAGCCAGACATGAGGCACTAGTGTGACTTTATTGAGAAAGGACACCACAAAGTAATGCAAGAGGCAGAAGCAACATCTCAGATGTTTACCAAGGAAGATCTTGACAGTAAGTCAGCCATAAATAAAAAGACCCAGAAAATCTGATTCCAGTTTTACTACCCTGGAAACAAAATGGTATTCCATTGATCAAAGCTATAAATGAAATCAGAAACTCAAGCCAGTATGTCTTATAAGTTACATATTTACCATACAAATTCACTATAGTAGCATAGAAATGACTGAACCATTCACAGAACAAGAGAAAAATAAATTCACTTCATCTGTTTGAAGGAGCAACTTGAGCTTGGAAAGGGTTAGTTATAGCTGGACAAGACTTGCTCTGCCAACACCTGCCTACAAAGCCAGTGATCAAACCAGTCATCTTTTGCAACATGCCAAATAAAATATGCACTAGAAAGTAGTAGAGGCTTTGAGGATTGTAGTTTGCAATATCTAAGGGGAAAGGAACAACTTCATTCTAGCACCATAGGATTAATCTGGTGCTGAAAATGTATGCATATCAAGGTCAAAATAAGGTATAGAACTCAAAGAAATTTGAAGGCACGTGTTTTTAAAAGGTATTGCATTTTAAAAAGATGATTTTTTTTAAAGGGTAAAATGATGGGAATGGGAGGGGAGAAAAAGTATGGGAAACAAGATATAAGAAGCTCCCATTAAAGAGAAAAATGGGAAATGCACATTTCTTCTTTGAAAAATAGGTTAAGCTTAATTTTGTCCTTGTACTTACAGAAACTAATCAGAGAGATTTGACATTGCTGGGAACCTGCCAAGTGCAGCAACTCGTACATGCAGTGCCACTGTAAGTCTCTCGCTGCAGCTACTCGACAGAGCAAAGTCACTTCAGATATCTACTTTCCTGAACTCATAGTGCAATCTCATGGTCAGTTGTTCCCCACCACTTTCTCCCTGCCAAAGTAAGAGCGCAGCAGAAGTGAAGCACAGAAGCTAAATAGGTTACATCATGTCAGGTCCTATCAAAAGTTATCCATAAGTGGAGAGATGGGACACTTTTTGCCACTCCCAAAAACATTCCAGCTCAGCTAGTTCTTTAAAAGGTGTTCTTAACTTTAAGTACATTTTTAAGCTTAATGCATGAATCATGCTTTTAAACTATTTAATACAGGATACACAGCTTTTTTAAAAGACCTGCAGCCAGTGGCTGGATTTCACATGGTAAGGCTTGCAGTCTGTCTACACTGCAACTGAAAGTCTGTTTTCAACATGCGTAGATCTTCCTAACCTACATAGCATAAGTAGCACTAACAGAAAAAATGTTTCAGGCAAGATTCAAGTCCTTATTGTATAATCACCCTCCAAGAACAACAGTCATGGAATGTAGTTGCTCCACAGCATTCAAGCCTGTGGTTTCGTGTTTTCATTGCTGTTATACGTGTTATTTAAATTAAACTAGACCAAGACACACCTCTACGTGTTTCAATAATAATAATTTTGGTGGTGGACATACATACTTGATATGTCACTTTTGTGTATGGTCTACAAAATTTGTACTTTAAAAAAAAAGAAAAAAAACCTTTTGGCTCACTGAGCATCTGAAGGATTTAAAGACATGTATACACTGCATGAAGAAACACAGGGCAGACAGCTTACACCAATGTAAGCTATGAGTAGTACAGCTGCTACTGGTAAACCGATAGTACAGGGGGCATATTGCCATAAGTGGAAGTCCAAATCACATAATTATACAGCATCTTCATCTAAGTGCTCTATTGAAAGCTTACATTGGCCTTGCACTACGGATCACAATCAGCACATGCTTCTCCATTACTATATAGTGCAAATATGTTCAGTGGGTGTTTATGGAAAGGTTAGCCTATGAACAACGACCACTGGACTAAGTAATGTCACACAATATCATCTATATGACTGAACAGATGAAAAGTAAATCGTTAAAGGGTGCTTGTTCTGCTCTTCCTCTGTCTCTCTGTGACTGAGAACACGGGATGAGAAGTGGATATTTACTGCTTGCAAGTTATTCCTGGGTGTATGTCATCATAATTTGAATCAGCAGGGTGATGCAACAGGAAACCTCAGTGTTTAGGATTCGTTAGTATCTAATGGCTAACACAGTTGAATCACCAAGACACCAACTGTCTTTAACTCCTATAGTTTGGAGCTGGGACCTCTCTCTAGTGAAAAGCCCATGGGAGCTACTGAATGGCCCAGCAGGTGTCAGGGATGCTCAGCGTTTTGTGAGACCAGATATTCAGATGTAAATATACTTGGTAGAAATGTTTCCTCATTTAGAGCTATCGTACTGTTCGCGATGACATCATTTCAGCAGTGACAAATATAGCTGAGTCCGCTCTTTCCTACGCCGTATAAATCCCTTGACCTCAATCAGATCACTGCTGATTTACACTTGTGTAAATGAAGTCAGAATCAAACCCATGGCATTCACAAATGTAGGCCAGAGTAAGCATTACTCACAGACAAGAGACAACCCTTCAGAGGAAGGAAAAAAGATCATTTTCATGCAAATATCCTTAATAATAAGGAACAAGAGATAGAAATAAGAGTATGAATGAAATGCAATCAAGAACTGCTCCGAGATCAGATTTGCTTCTAACTTTACGATGATGCATCAGCTGCTCTTAAAGTAGCTTAAGCTCAAAATTTGACCTACCTGAAACTTGTTATATGTAATTTTTCATCAGGGATCTGTGAGCTAACTCAATCCCTAGGCTTGGCTTTGAAGGTAGCTGAAGATGCTCAGCTACTTGCAGGATCTGAAAAGATTTGATTGCTGTGTTCTATGAAAATGGAAACTTTTTTTTTCCTGAGATCCAGGTTTGCCCTCAAATCGTTACACATTATCTATTTATTTATGCATAAACAGTGGCATTATGGTTTGGAGAATAGGGGCCCTTTGATGGGAGGTAAGCTTGACTAGCCTATGGGAGTTTATTGCTGTGCATATAAATGAGGCCATACATACAAATATGCAGAACAGAAAAGTGAAAATATACAGCATCTCTTTAAAATGAAATACTTTGATTGCTCCAATCACAAGAAGTTGTAAAACTACCCTGAAGAATTAACAGCCTCAGTACATGCTAACTACATCCATCATAAATTCGTCTTTAGTTTCTGTTATCATATCACTGTCTCTTGGGACCCCCAGTGCTGTCATCATTTGCCCTTTATAATTTATTCAGCTTGTACTTGCCTGAATCCTTTCTACTTATCATTCATCTTTACAGTTGTACATAAAATTAGATTGATCCTCCTATGGCAGACACGTCAGAGAGAAAAGTTGTCATTGAATAACACATAAAGCAAATGAAGGTCCAGCAAAATCTTTTGTTGAATAACTTGGAAATCCTCCTCTGAGAGCCAAAAGGTGTCAAATTAAAAAGACAAGACAATGCTACCCTTATCATTTATTTTTTGCACACCATTTTTCAGTTGCCACCAAATCTCAAATGCACTGAGAAGCCTTGTTCCCATTTTGCATAGCAAGCTAAGCTTAGTTAACCACCACAAATGCGATGAATACACCAGTCTCAGCTGAGATAACAGCATGCATCCAACACACTGGTTCTGTCAGAATTCTTGCACTGTATTCTTTTCCTCCAAAGCTCTTTGGACTGGGTGGCAGAGAGAGAGTTTACTTTGTATTCTAGAGGCTGCTGTATAGGGATACAGAAGCCAATCTTTAACTAGTGAAATGGAACTTTAATGTTTACCAAACAGATAGGACCCAGGTGTTTCATCTCATCTGGTGAACAGAACAGCACTGTCAAACTACAGGGGTTTTTAGCAAGTGGGAAGTACATATGGTTTCCTCTTATACTCTTGTCCTGTTCTTTCCTGAAAGCAAGATCCAGAAGTCCTTTAACTGGCTGGTCAGTCAGAGGGAGGAAACAAGGGGTAAAAAAAAGTAATAAATCTTTTTAACCATGACATTGACACCCAAAGATCTTAAAGCACTGGAGATTTTCTACAGGACTGTTTTTTTTCAAGTCTCTTACCTCAAATCTGGTTTTATTCCTTTTCATCTTCATTTTCAACTTCAGAAAACAGACATGTTTCTCCCAAGGGAACAATTAAATGTGTTTTCTTTCAAAATCTAAAGGGCATGGTGAGCAGGCTGTGTGTTCAGCAGGCTACTTTAATCAATGGAACCCATCCAGCCTGCCACTGCTGACCAAATTGCAATTTACATTGGTAGAGAAAATTTTTGAAATGGGAAGGTGTGGGAATATAATACCATTTTCGGCATAACACAGTGTGCAGGGTGATACGTGGTTTAATCGTTTTATAACAAGCTTTTGGAAAAAAAGCTTTGAAAAGTTAAAAAAAGACAATAAGACTGTACCATTACAGCAAGGTCTGCTTGAACAGTGAAACCCATGCTATATGCAATGGTCTTCTGAAGTCCACATGACACTTATGTCTCATTTAAACCTTATTACAAGGATTCAAGAGGGGCTAGACTCTGCAACATACCCTCTCCCTCCCTCCCCCCTTCCCCCTCCCCCCCCCCAATGCTCAGGTGTCTTTCCTCACATATACATAAGAATTTGGGCCAGATAAGACCAATAACATTTAAAACCTTTTTTTTTTTTTTTTTTTTTTAAACTAAGCACAACTTAAGGTATTTTGTTTGTTTAAAACTGGGTTTGATGTGAGTTTTATGAGCTCACCTGTCTTCTAATGTTAAAGATGCATATTTTTGCATATGATGAATAAAGCAGAATGGATTTTTTCTAGATGGCAGAAGAGACAAAATATATCAGAACAGTTAGGAAGAAAAGTAATTATGTTATGGACTGAGAAATTTAACATAGCAGTAGTACCACTCTCCCTTTCAAGAGGAATAGATACAGTAAGAAAACCCAGTCTATTTCCCAGCCTGAATAAGCCCAGCAGATTGCTGAGGTTAACAGTTTTTTAGCTACTTAATTTCATAGTTATTCTTTGCAAGTCTTACAGGGAGGTTTTAAGATTATGCATAGAGGCAGTGCCTCCAACCAAGTATACATGGACTATTCACTCCCATTGACTGAGAGCCACAAAGAACTAGAGGAAAAAAATGCTGCTGTGCTTATCATACATGAGCTCAGTTTATTTGTGCTATAAATAAAAGTAGATCTTGATAGCGTAATTACATTTCTCAGCATTATCCTCTGCCATTTGCTTCAGAAAGAAAAAAGAAAGGGGAGAAAAAGTTGGCTTCACTATAATTTGTAATCAAAATGACTACACTTAAAACATAATTTTATTTCTCTGATTTCATTTCCTGTGGAGCTTTGTGGGGCAAATAGATAATATACCAAATGTGCAGGCGGATAATTCTCACATCCCCTGCACTGTCATTGTCTAGATCACTTCCCCCCCTCCCTGTGCTTTCCCCAAGACCATGGGCTGTGTTTTTGATATTACATTTTACCATTGAGAGATATATCAGCATCAGAAATCCCAAAGGTGAATCAACTTTTACTTTGTCTACTTTCTCTCTCCTGCTCCCCCAAATTATTCTTCCTTGACTAATTTGCTTTTGATAATACTGGGGGGGGGGAAGTGGTTTCCCACTATGAAGGATTAGCGCAGATTATGGTGAACAGTGTTAATTATAGGTGGGGAAAGAGAATAGTGCATCTCTCCAATCTGTTCTTGATTTCCCCCGTGCCTGTCTGGCTGGTAATAAGCCTCCTTTAATCTGGCAGTCCCCTTGGTGAAATCAGCACCACGGACAGCAATATTGATTGCTGCTGAGAAACCATCACAGCTGCTCAACCAAATTACCTTTGATATGTGACCTTTAATGTAATTACTGCAACATCAAAGCATTTCTATAAATTATTAAGGAACTAATATACTTCATCATCCAGCTACTCTATTATATGTAAAATAAACAACCACAAGTAAACGCTAGAATTTGAATTGTCCGACACTCGCAAAGTGCTCTTTACGGATACATACACACCCTGCTACGCTAAGCCTCCGTTTTAGGCAAGACAATTTCAAACTGCCCAAAAAAGCCTAATTCATTTAGATGAAGAGGATTCAACTAATAATTTTATGTTTCACATTCCATTCTAGTTGCTTCAAAATATCTATCATGATTCCTTCCCGCACAAAAACAAAGTGCTGTAAAGACTTTATTAATCAGCACATACCTGGTTGGAAGTCTTTTGATTATTCCACAAGATGACTTTATGTCCCACATATAACATAGAAATATGTGAAACATATTTCTGTCATCTTACAAAGCACATCCAGAAAGTAATTACTGTAAAATATATGCATGTAGCCACTCCACTAAAAACAAAGTGATACATAGCTAAAAGGCAAGGCGTCTGGATCTGGACACAAACTCCTCATGCCTCACCATTTCCATACATTAGCATTCATGTGCATATTATTAAAAATGACTCAATCCTGTGTTTTATAATACTAAGAACACAAACAGCAATATTGCAAGAGCAGTCAAATAAACAGTTTACTGGGGGATGGGAAAGAAGTGTCTTGATTCAATGGCTCACTGTAGCATTATTTTCTTTTTTCCTATACCAGGCTTGTTAATTATTTTTGATACCTCCCCAGTAGTGCTGTTTTTGTCACAGACAGTAGAGGGTCAAGAGAAGGTGTTATATATGTGTCATTTGTGAACTCATGTGAATGAGGACTTAGACCCCTGACCTTACAAGTGCTTTTTATTTTATGGTGATGAACTATGCTTGATATTGTTGGTGCATGTTATCAAGAACAGTCAGGTAAGTCATAAATAATTCTTTGCTACTCACATAGGAACCATAAAACAGTATCCAGGCATGATAGTTTATCAAGAGACAAGGCTGGTTTCCTTAAATAAACTACAGTGACATCATTCAGAAGATGAGTTCAGAAACTTGGCAGAAAGCTGTATGCAGAGGGTTTGCTGGTGGAAAGTAAACCTTTATCCTGAGACAAACAGAACTGGAAATGAAAGGGATGGGAGAAGTCAGTGCTCAGAACTCTCAAAAACCTGGTTGCTATTTTAGATGGAAGATTCACCGTTCCCAATTTAGTCAGATCCTGATGTGTCACCTCAAGGTGTGAAACGAAACAAAAAAGTCTTCTGAGGTCAGCGTGGTCAGTATGGGCTATATGTAATAGAAGTTACATAAACCAAGGAAGACATGTTTTGCCTGTAGTCTAGAATCAGTCAGTATAACCTCTGAAGGAAGTCTTGGTCCTAATGCAAAAGCCAGTTGAATTTTGCCACTGCCCAAGACAACAGTTTTGACTTTAAGAGTTTTGTGATTTGAAATTTCTAAAATGCAGACTGAGATTCAGAACTGCGGACATACAAAGAAGTAAATTAAAAAGAAAAAAAAAAAAGAAATCCTAAATCTTCACTTGCCTTCCCACCCTAACTCTGAGCCCTCAGTCTCACTGACCCACTGTCTTATTGAAGATATTCCCATCATTCAACTTCAGGATGAGATTTTAACTTCATAGAGAAGATATGAGCTCCATATGCAAGTGAGTAGTCTGGCTGCTAATGAGGAGAGCAAACAGTCTCAGTGAAAACAATTGGAATTCCTGTTAGTATCTTTTAGATACGCAACACCCTGTTCATCACAGACATATCTCTAGTTTTGATAAATACATATTTGATTTCAAGCAAGTTTCAGAAAATTTCAGGTAAAATGTTTACTGAAACATCCCTGTTCAAAATATTTTCTTTTTTTATACATTCAGTCCTATCATTCAGAGGAGACAGAATTAAAAAGAGAACATCACCTGTTAGGGGGGTGGGGAGGGAAAAAAAGAAAAACCTAAACCCCAACAAGACTCAAGTTACTTTCAATCTGTGGTTAACGAGTGTCTAGAAAAAATAATTCAGAGGGAGTTGTCAGCTGACAGAAATGTATTTTTAGGGAATGAAGTATGTATATATTTACATAAGGTATGGCCTTTAAAGCAAAGATAGATGTAGATGAGCAAGTGCGTAGGCATCTCCATACTGGCAAGGTGGCATAGAGATAGGTAAATAGACCCAGGATGATGGAAACAAGCAGAGCAGAATCAACACTTTCTTCAGCAACCTAGAGCAACTGATGTGTCTTAGGTTTTGTGGAAAGGTAGGTTATGGGTTCATAGGACTCAGTCATTTACCACCAAATAATGAAGGCAGACCATTGGATCAATTTCCTCCCAGTTTAGATGCAACCCAGAACCCTCAGAATCCCACTCTTAATTACTTGATCACGACTTTTGTGTTGCTGTGAAACCAGCCCTATTCTAGCCACAGGAATACTGCACTCGGCTGTTTCCAATCCATGCACCCTGGCTGAATCTAAATAGTCTCTCTCTCTGACCCCCTCCTCCCGGTTACTGCTAAACTGGAAACCCATCCCAGCAGGGCAGGTCTTCCCCACATAATGTTGATTCTATTTTCAGTGTTGCTTGTGTTGTCTGAACCTTAGATCTTGCTCATGTGAATAATTTTCCTCATTATCTTGTTTTCGTCTCTCCTCTCTCTCTTTTCTCCTTGTCTTACCGCCTTTCCAATCTGCTACAGCTGCTTGAATACTAAAGTAACTGAGTCAAACCACTTTGTCATCAGGAATATGTTTACATTCTGTGATAACTCAATAATGTGATCTGTTTCTTGATTTCTTGCTGCCACACCTTGCTTCAGAGAAGAAAAATAGTAAGAGGTTGCACCTGGAGAACACTTCTAATATTTCATTGTAGTGGTCAGAATCATAAAGCCTTTCCTCAGCTGAGTAAGGCTGGTAGAATCCAACCCATAACCAGTTAATTACTGTTTTCCTGACTCCTGATAAGAGCAAAAAGCTTTTCATTCTGTGCATGGAAACCGTTTGGGTGGGTTGGTGGTATCTTGATTTTATTAGCACAATGCAAATAGTGAATCATCCAAGCAACCAGAGACATTATGCTTCCAAACCCAAGACGGGAACTCCATATGTAACGCATTTTAAATTTAAAGAAAAAAAGTTATCAATCTGGACTCACCCCTGGCAGTGTCTTCTGTTCATGCAGTGCACTCTGGGCCTTTAGAGCAGACTCCCTTTCGCAGTACGTTAGGAAGGCACAGCCTGTAAACAAAAGGCAAAACCTCAGCAAGAGCAGTCCTTCAGAGGGGATCTGTTTAAAATTGAGACAGAGAGCATACCAATTTCCCATCATCACCCCATTCCTAGTAAATGAATCATAAAAATCTCTCCTTAGTAGGTCAGTAGTAAAGAGTCAAGAAATTAAGCTATCATAATTTCCTCTGAGCCCCGATGAAAGTGAGCAACAGTGTGGTTATGAGTGTTTATTTTTGTTTGAATACATGTTGAAGTGTCAGATACAAAGGGTTGTACAGGATTAGGGATCTCAAAGAACCCAGTGGTGGCATGAGATCCCATTCCTACTCCAGCAGCAGCACTGGGAACAAGCCTTTTACTACCTTATCACGCTGAAGGTCTCATGCCCTTCTTTTGTACCAAGTACTTCAAGTAAAGGGCATAGAAGGGCTTGGGACTTCCTACTGCAGAGGACTACACTTACTGCTTAGCCTGACTTGCATCCACAAGTAGTCTCCCTACTTGCATCACACCAGAAAGCTACCACCCTGCACTTGCTGCTGCAAGGGCTCATTGGCTTCCAGCCATGCATACAAAGACAATCACAGCAAAGCCCAAACAATCAATCCAAAACATCCATGTTGCTTTACAGATCATTAGAACTTCAAAGATGCTCCAGTGGATCATGTCTTCGGTTCTTCCAAAAAAGTTGTCTTATCAACGACAAAGGCTAAAGCCTTGTCATGGTAGGGCAGAGCAAAAACCCTGCTCTGCCTTCTCTCCCTGACTTCATGCTCACCTTCTGGTAAAACTGGTCAATGCTGCAATGTCTTACACCAGTTGTGTGTGTGCCTGATGTGATCAGATTATTCCTTCTTACTGCAGTATACTGAAAACCTGCCAGTTCCTGCAGCAAAAGAAGTGCTTGTTATGCAGAGGACATTTTCTCTGAAGTTACTACAGACTGTCTGCAACCTCACCAGCTCCTTGAAATGGAGGTATTGTATCTTTCAAGGTTCAGGCAGCATGTCCATCAAACTGTGGGCATCTTCCAAGAGCAGCACAAGTACATAGAGACTGCCAAAGAAACAAACATGTCCCATAACCTCATCTTGACCCACCCACCTTCTCCCTATGCATATAAAAATGTATACAACAGGCGAGTAACTAGTAGACGTAGTTCTGATCACCTCTGTGATCTTTTTGTCTGTACAATGTTCACTGTTTTATCCAAGTTGGTTCCTTAGACAATATTACTGAAGAAATATGCACTTGTTCTTTTCTTCTTTACAATGTTTTTAGCAGATTAGTGCGCACAAAATACTAGGGTGATTTTTTTTTTTCCTATAAGCATATATATACATTTTCTTAAAGATTGTCTTGTAGAAGTCACCCTACCCCTCTCACAATGAAGCTACAAGCTGGATGAATGTTGCAATCTGTCATGGAAAAAAAACCTCTATTTTTTGCCCTATTTCTTACCCTAAATTGCTTTCTAAAGGTCTTGTTCCTTTCAGTTTATTCAAGCCAATCACATTTATTATGTCTCAATAATTGTGACTGAGAAGCAGAAGTTGACAACCAAGGAAAGAGACTGAACAACAGCAAAAGTTTGCACACTCTAATTGGAATTATTTGGATTCGTTCCCCTCTAACTTTAAATGGATGAGTTTTCAGGTAGTCTGCATCTACCAGAGAAGAGGAAGAAACTGTGGCAGAGAGTTTACAACTAGTAGAAGTACTGGATGGAAAAGGATCTTTAAAAGTTACCCATAGCTTGATAATCAAATGGGAAACTATGCTTAAATTTAATTTCATTGCTAAATCACAGCCTGAGAGATCTCTGTTGACTAGACACAATAAGAAAATCTCCCTTTAGTAGCAAACATGGAACAGCTGATACAGTCTAATTAGGCACATCATAGTGCACCGTTATAGAGATAAACCATGCAGTGTAAAGCTCCCATAATGATAGCTATATTTTTCTCCTCATTGTGATGACCATGACAACAGTTCAGGGTAACAATGTCCTGCAACTCCTACCATACCATAACTGTAATTCAGAATGAGTAGACAGAAGAATACTCCTCTCTGAAGGAGCAAAGTTTCCTTCCAAGAACCACATCAAGTGTGTGTGGGGGCAAGTTCTCATCAGGGAAAAACCTCCACTAAGTCCTCTCCATGTGTGAAAGTGGTAGAAGTACCAAACTCCCAGAAACTGTACTTAGCAGAATGCATCCAAAAATCACCAATTTTCTAAACAAGGTGTTAAGGACAGAAAGGCTTTGAAATGGAAAAGAAGAAATCTAGTCTCCCATATGATCAAAGAAAAAACATGTTTTTCAGGGACAAAAAATATTTTGTGGAGGTATTTCTTTTTCCCTTGCTCCTTAAAAATGTCATGCACATGAATTACACTCTATCCCACTCTTGCTGGGCAAAAAGTAATTTATTTAGAAAAAATAATACTTCTTTAAGTAAATCCTGATGGCTTAGAAGCAGTAAGAAGTTCCATCCTAGCAATGGCCAGCTGGAATAAAGTAGAGCTTAATGTTCGTAATAGGCCTCAATCCTGAACTTGAAAAGGCCAGTTCATGGGTTTTTTTTGTCTTCCCTTTACTTATCACAAGATTGCTCTATAAGGCATAAACCCAGCATCAGCCATCAGCTGGAGTAGTATTTTCCAAAAACATTAACACGTGGCTTGTGATACAAGAATACATATCCATTATTCCATCCTGCGCGTGTTTCCATATTTCAGCTTCTTGTGCATTAGGATGAAAGGCAACAAGATTTCTTGTCCCCTTTCCCTGCTTAGAAACTTCAAAATACTGGATCTGTCCTTTGTATTGTGGTCCTTAATAGACTTACAACTGTAGCACCTCTTTCAGGTGTTACTTTTCCTAGGCTACCTCTTTCAATGTGCATCCATATGATCCCTCCAAATGACCCATGGAGAACATTGCTTAAAGAACAGCGCACTGAACACTCAAGTTAACACTACAATATACAACACCCTAAACAACTGAGTCTTGAAATAATGTCATATGAAGCAACTATTTGGGTTTTACAGAGAAAAGTAAAACTGGTGAAAAAAAATATTTTTTTCATTTTGATTTCCCAGATAGAAAACAACTTCAGAACAATCAATTTTCCCCACTGAAACTTTAGATTGTGTACAAAACTACTTATTTCATTGAAAAAAAACCATTTTGAGAATAAACTCAAGTGTCTCAGCAGCTCACTTGCCATCAGCTGTTTGGGCTGGATGTGAATCTGACTTCTGGGTGAAAGGCTTCCAATTCCATTACAAATCATTTGCACCATCCAGCCCCCTGGAACAGCCTATGTTGATATGTTGAACATATCTCTTAAGGAAAGATAGAGTGAAGGCTATGCATTATTTCTGTCATCTACTTGTATGGGTGATAATGACTGAGTAAGTACAGTGCTTGAGGATTATATCTGAATTTGAACAAAAAAAATCTAATTGACTAATTATTGATAATGAAGGACCTGCTTCTAGCTGTTCCTAATTTCAATTCCATTTCTCTCAAACATGCCAAGTTTTCCAGACATATGTCAATCAGGTAAAAGATGTTTTGCTTGGACTGTGTCTTTCCAGCTGTTCATTTGCTACCGGTGGACAGCTCTTTGGGCTAGTGCATAAACATCTGGAAACTCCCAGCTGGCAATTAACTCTCAACCTATTGAACTGCAGTCTCCTGGAAACATGAGGACGTATCAAGTGGTCTCCTGGGAAACAAGGTTGTTAAAGAGAAGGGGGAAACAAAAACAAGAGCTTGAGAAGGAAAAATAAATATAAAAGCTCTATTTTAATTTTACCTCCAGGGAATTCAATAATGTAAATAATAATTGCATGGGATACAGATGGATAATGATCGCACTTATGGCAACTTCAACCCCACAGTAAGTCTCCTGAAGATTTTGCACAAGCCTGGGAGGCAAAACAGTCAAGGGATACATTGTGAGCTGTGAGCTAAACAGAATAATTCTGGAAACCAAGAATTATTTCACCTCACCAGTACTCAGTTCATCCTGAGACAAATGAAAACACAGTCTTTTCACTTGACATCTCAGTGCTTACCACTTCAGTGAATCAGTTGAATCTCAGGCACTTTAAACCAGATAAGTAGTTTTGACCAACTAAAAAGCACTGGTCACCTAATTCAAATTTAGCTATTTAAAATCAGCTATCTTAGAGCCTACCATCAATGACATTCATTTGACCTAGCATACAGGAGAGGAATAAACCTCTCAAGAGGCCTATCCTCTACACCGGGTATAAGAATCATACACAACCATCTCAGGTGCAGGCTTTTAGCTTCAAGGTTGCATGTTCACAGTATCAGATTCCACCTGCCACCTTTGACCTCCCAGTTACCTCAAGTATATGCATTATCTGTACCTTAATTAATCCTTGTTATATATGGTGGGAGATGAAGATGATGCATACTGCAGTTAAGGGCTTTTTCCCCCTTTCTTGTTTTATTCTGGCAGACAGCCACAGGTATCCTGGCACAGTTTCTCCTCTTTGCCTATTGTTTAGGTCAAAGAACAAGCACTTAGTGACTTATGACCCTTTCTTTGCATGATGTGTTTTGGTGACATCTTATGATTTTATTAGAACTACATAACTGCACACAAAGCATGCCTTTAGCTTTTCCATACATCTAGATCCAGAGGCATTGTCTAAGAGCTAGACTAGAATCATGATCATTTCCAGGTATTTGCTGTTTGTCTGAACCAGGCATTAAAGGTCTGGTCTAAATCTAATGAAAAAATATTTATACACTTCAACAGGCTTTGGGGAAGGGGCCCTTAATCTTTCTGGGCCTATGTTTACTCTTTGGCATCATGAGGGAAAATAAAAAGTTTGTTAGGTTCTTTAAGACTTTTGGATGAAAGCCAAGAACTAAAGCAGATTCTGAGCTCAGGGGTGTAAATCCAGTCAAGGGGAGAGTTTGCATGTAACTCAGCAGAACTATGCAATTACACCAACATAAAATTAGGTTCATGATCCGGCCCATAATCTATTGCCTCTCTCTGAAGAATCCTTGGCCCAGACACTAACCACAGATAAACTGGTGATAATCCGGAACAGTTAGGATAACCCTAGGTTTTGAGAAGGCTGGCTCAAGTGGTCTAAGCCACTTTTTAATTCACATACATTTGTGAATGTAGAGCATGCACTCAACTATTTATCACAGCTCAGCTGACAGGTCATAACTTCTGAAACTACAGCCCTTCTGATACCTGCAAGTGTAATCAGAATCATTGTCCAAGAAAAGATAAAACTATCACAAGGCTGTCATTTTTTTGTTGTCTTTTCTTCGAGTCAATTAGCTTCATGTTTTTACTTACAATAATATTCATTGACTTTAACAGTGAGGTTTCCTAAATTGGCCTTCCTATGTTGTTTTATGTTAGACTTCTGTTTAGCACATGAACTGGTGAACAAGATACCCTTCTGTTAACAGTTACTCAAGAAAGAATAGAGAAATCAATTCATAGTGTTTACTACTGTAGAACCTTTCCCCCTACCACCTTTAATGCACCTAACTTCCCAAAACCCCAAGGCAGAGAAGCCAAGGATTTTCCTCCAGCAGCACACTACGGAGTTCAAGAAAGCAAACTGCAATTCAAGCACAACTATCCAAGATCTTCATGCTGTATAAAGAAAATGGAGGAGAATGATAATATTGAATACCCTAGACTACATGCTAGTGGTCATGCTCTTATTTAAGAATAGCTACAGTCTTGTAAGGGAGCTACTTTGAGAGAAAAAACTCTTGTATCTCTGGGAAACAGGAACTCTCAGCTGGTCACAGGTCTGAGCATCTCATTTAGTGATGCTTCAGTCTCTCTGTGCCCTCATTACCGTTAAAACATTTAGACCAAGGTGTACAAGTTATCTGTGGTGGACTAGAGATCTGTGCCCCGTCTTCCAAGCTCTAGGTTTGTGTCTAAGAGAGCTCTTCCTCTGAAAATAAAACAGTTCCTTGCTTCAAGATTCAGGGATCTGTTACACAGAGAAAGATTGTAACACTTAAGAAAACTCTTGCCTTAGAATCAACGTCTCAGATTATGTCTTCCAGCTAGGATTTCAAAGAGAAAAAGAAATCTTTTTTTTGCTTTAACTATCCTAGCTCTACATGTCTGGTTTTGAAACAATTCTCATTTGCTCTGTCTACAATGAACTGCCCAAGGTTTAATCACTTGAGGGTTTCAGAGATTGAGCTGAATTTTCTTGAGGGGGACACAATCAATAAAGACTTTTGGAACTGGAAATGTTTTATCCAATTTCTTCACCTGTTTCTCTCTCAGTGATTAACTACCTTCTGACGAAAGTTAACATCTTTGCTGGTAAAGAACATTCACTTGGCTAGAACTTTCTTTTTCTCCATCTCCCCTGCTGCACAACTACAGAACACTAACTGTTTAGAGAAAAAGATAGGAATAAAAATCTTCCCAGATATCAGCTTCCCTGTCAATTATATTGCAAGGCAGATTAACATCCGAAATGCCCTGCTGTGTGGAATGCTAATTTTCTTTTTCCTCTTATGTTATTTTCCATTAACTATTATGATGCTGTAATTTTCCTACTATAGATAACTTGATAGGGATCTGTTTGTAAAAGCATACATAAGGCACACACATATACACCCGTGAACCAATATTAAAAAACCAATTAGGAGTCCAAATCTGGAAATGCAGAATTTAACCAAATTTACAGAATATTAGCTCACTTAAAACACATTTATGATATTTCAAAATGAGACATGGATATGCACAATCCAAATCAGAGTCCTTCCTCAGACTAAGCAGTGCTTAATTACATTTAGCAGTGTCCAGGCAGACAGCAGAGAGAATTGAGTAACTGTTGGTGTATGTAAGCATTTCAACAAAACACAGACAATAGTTTCATCTTGATTTTTGATAACAAGTAGAATTTTAATGAAAACACCAGTGTTAAAAAGCCAAAATTTCTCATAGAAAGTTTCAATGAAATAATTCACCAAGAAGTGTTTCTCATGATACAATTTCTGATCAAGAGAAACTTATTCCAAGACAGTCAGTAGTCCAGACTCTAATCTGAATCAGGCAGGCAGGGTCTCGAGCCCAGGGCTTCTACACACCAGAGCAGAGTGCATTGTCACTGGCAGACCCCTGACTTCCATCTCTATTTCTTCTTGAGTAACTCCACAGCTACCTTGCTTCCATCACACTGCAGAACTGGAAAGCTTTTAATCTCTCAAACTTTTTTCCCCAGGATGATGGAACAGTTTCTGGCTCCAATTCACACAAGGATAAGTTTCTCCTGGGGTCTTGAAAGTTCCTTGCAAGTTGCTTTGAACCATCCTTTGCTGACTGGTACACTCAGGATAAGGTACAGAATGAACCATTGATTTGACATAACATATACCAGGTCCTGCTCTCCCAGAACTTGCCAACATTTTATCTTTAAATTTCATCCTGCAACTTCTGAGATATTTTTGATCTTCTGAGCCCAAGCCACCCCAGGTTTCACTGCTCAAATTTCTGCAAGTCTAGCCATCCAGAACATTTTACTTCCCAGAACAGTTGCCTAATATCCATACACACAACAAACCATCAATTAATAGACTCCCCATTAGAGAAATAAGAATGTAGATTACTGGTTAAGGTAGTTGTCTACCAAAGAGATTGATGGTATGCCTAGTAGGGCCTGCAAATATTTGATACTTTGAAGTACAGTAGAAAACTTATTTTTAAACAGACCAGCCTCACTTCAGCTTCTCATCTGTTGCCTAATAACTGTGGACTCCATGTTGTAAGGAGAGATGCATGCTCTTAGGCCCTATCCATCAAGCAGTTACGGCATGCTTTTGATTTTAAAGTATAAAAAGGCTGACTTTAAAGTGAAACTCATAATCAAGTGGTTTTCTGGACCAAGCAACAGTGTTCCCAGTATTACATAACTCAGTCACTGATGAGAAAATCATGTCCAAACTCTAGGGATCACTCAAGTGAGGATGAGAATAAGTAGGTTCCAGCTTCTACTCAGTGAGGAAATATCGTTTAAGTTAAAATCCTGATCACCTCTAAGCTTGGCTCACTTCAACCTACCTATCACTTCAAATAAAAATCCAACATATTGGTGTTACCCATTTTATATTGCAGCCTCAGAAAAAAAAAAAAAAAAAAAAAAGAAAAAATTATCATGGAATCTTCAAGATTTCTTGTTTCCAGTCTGGTGATAAACAAAGGAAATCTAGAAGGTGGGGTTTTTGCCTTGTGATTCACTGGTGAAAGTCAGGAATATAACTAGAAACAATCCTGCTGTTAAAACACTGCCACTTGCATTCAGACAGTTATGGGTTAAACCTCCTTAGAGTATGTGCATTAATTAGACTCTGTACCTGCTGTTCTGGGTCCTGCCTTTGAGTTCTTTCTATTGTTAGCAGCATATGAATAACTCAGTGGATTTTCTAAAACACTTAGCTGTTTCAGAAACTTTTCCCCCTCTTCTTAATTTTATTTTGATTTTTGGATCCACTTCTTTTGGGGAGATTTCTTCAAGAATTCTCAACTGGTCTCCAGAGGTTATGCTACTGCTAAACAACATTCACTTTGAATACCTTGAATCTTAGCAAAATAAACCTAAAGCAAAACCATCTCTAAACAAATTAGACTGTTCTGCCACATACAACTTTCTCCAAGCGTTGCCTTTCTGCATCCACATAGGGTTGTTTTGGTTTTCTGGGGTTTTTTTACTGTTCATCATCTTTCACCAGGGTGAGAAACAGACATTCCTTGGAAAATAACATCAACTCTGTGTGCAGGAAGTGTGTTTGTACTTAAAGACGTAAGAAAAGCTGTCATTTTTACTCTTAAAAAAATGCCTGGGCCATGCAGTGAACATCTTGTTGGTAGCACCATCAAATGATTAGTTATTTATGCTTTTGCTTTAGGAACATGCAAGTAGCTTGTTCTAAATACAAACTTGTATGCGCTCCAAACATCCCCATATTCTTTCTTCTCTGAGACAGGGCACATAGACTTCTGACATTTCCAGCTCAAGGTTGAAAGCAAAAGGCACTGAAACAACTGCAGGAAAGAGCTATTATTAGACAACTTCTAGCCCATTCAGAAGCAGGCTATTGTAATTATCTCTCCAGAGTTATGTTCTTACCAAGTTTGCCATCTCACGTTTTTCCAATTCAAGTTCAGATTCAGAGTGGAACCTTTAAGACACCTCTCAAAATCAACCTCAATACCTTTCTGTTACTTATGATAACATTTTTCTCCTCACCTTCTGTGCAAGGACTGCAAACAGAACAACATTTGCTAAGTTTCATGGGGTTTTGTTAAGTTTAAATTCAGTTAAGTGTATCTGAAGCCACCTTAGGATTTTTATATTACAGATCAAATCCAAACCCACAAAGAATGTATTTCCTGATTCCAGCTGATAGAGAAAGGAAAATCTTTAAGCAGCAGCTGCTCCTGCAAGATGATCATCCTGAGACTGGAACTCTCCAGAAACTTGTAAGAGTCACAATACGAGCCAGAGAAAACTCTACAATACCAGCTGGCTTCATGAGATTTCTGGAGAAAAATTTCAGCTGTCAGAACAATTAACATCCAAGCTCCCATAACCAGATGCTGTTTTCCATATGTTTTGACTTTGAGTAGTTTCTTCTACCCTATAAGTGATGTTAGAAGCAAACAAGTATTGTCTCTTATCTCCTATTTCTTTCTCAATTTGACTTGTTCATTAACTATAGGCAGTGGAATAGCATGAAGTAGGATCAAGTTCTTCTGCAACAACCAGAGATGAAGTAATCTTCTTAATCAACAGATGTCTATCTATTGAGGGCTGAGAACCACAAGACACATACTCTGTGTGTGTGCATGAGAGAAAAAGCAAGGTGAAATGAGGAACTCTAGGAGTATTGCAGGAGAAAGATGGCAAAGGTTTCTCAAAGGTCCTATGTATTATAAGACAAAGGAAGAGAGGTAGGTCCCAAGAACAAGGGCCTCCGCTTCTCCTCTGGCAAAAAGCTCTATGTTGAGCTATCATTGCATTGTACAAGCTTGCTTTAAGAGCCTGGCTCAAGTATAAATTATTTAGGAAAAAAACAAAGCATGCAAAGGCTGGAAGAAGATTTAACTGCCTGTCCAAAGTCACACAAATACTTTGTAGTAAAGGTCAGCCTTGAACCAAAACCTCCTAAGACTCTACTCAGAGCTACGATCACCTATCAGTCTGCTTTTGTTAAATGTGGACAAATTTCTGCATAGATTCAGAAATACATTATGTCCCAAGAAGATTCTCTCAAAGAAGTAAACTGGAAACACTTGTCCCTTGCATTCAGGTGCACTTTCCCATCCACTATTGTGGGACTGATTTCCTGGGCAAGAAGTTAAAAACAGCGTGTGAATTTGTCTAAAACTTCCAATTTTTACAAAAGGTATAAGGATGTAATCTTTGAAGTGAAAAAGAAACAGTGAAACTAATTACAACAAGATTTGTGTAATTTACAAAGCTTCAGTGCACTGGGTTTAAAAGGGCTCTTGTCAGTGTGAAGTGAAGGAAGTACAATTTCCTGATGAATAGAGAATACAAGGTAAAGTGTGTAGTAATCATTACCGGAGAGATATTTTGATCACTTTTTTTTTGTTGATCAACTTAAAAATTAGTGAACAATGAATATATCGTAGATTGTTTCAGTTAAACATTTGATACAGCTTCTAGCAGAATGTTTTGTTTTGAGAACTGAATTCATATTAGATTGGATGAACAGTGTAGCCCCCAAAGCACTGAGGACTGGCAGGAGGAACGTGCGTGATAAATGTCAGTTGCATCAAGATGGAAGAGCTATGTAGCAAAGTAGAAGATCTGATCTTAAATTTAAACAGCACAGCAGCAAAGATTTCACACATGAAGAGGAGCGGAGAATAAATCACAACAGATCCTAGAGGGTGCTGAGCCCCTTAATAATGTGCCCAGTCTCCTGAATCCCTGCTGGGGAGGATTAGCCATTCCTAGCACCTTGCATGATTCAGCTCTTAAAATACAGATAGAGAATAGCCACAGAGGTAAATGTCTGAATGTTCCACAGGACATATGAAGCTGAAAGGCAGTAATGAAAGACACCTTCAGATGACAGTGGACAATATCACATGCAATAGTGTGTATGTCACTTCCAGATCAAAGGCACCTCCTTCCTTTGGTGTAACAGAAAATCCACATCTAAAATGATCCTGTCAGCTATGATATCTGGAAGTGTTCAGAAACACATAGAAGGAAAAAAAGGAAAAGAAAAGATGGAATTCAGAGATGAGAAATAGAAATTCTTAATGGTCTGGGAGGACTGACTTATGAGGGAAGATTAAGAGAACTAAATAGGTGTAACTTGGGTAAATGATGACTCAAGGGGATAGATGATAACCAGCTACAAGCCTTGAAGGTGTAAACACAAAGTATGGAGAAAGGTTGTTCAGGGTGATGCCAGAGAATAATAACCAGGAGTAACAACACGAAATTCAACAACAGAACATTTAGGCTGAGCATCAGGAATGCTTCCTAACTGTCGGGAATGTCGGTGTTTGCACCTCCCGCACAGCCCCCAGGGTGGCTTTTGCATCTGACTGATCTGTTAGTCAACAATATATTGATTTTCAGTTTTATTTTAGTGTACATGCATGAGTGTAGTGCATGACCACATAACCTAAGGTTTTCCAGATCCTACAAGTTCAGAGACAGAAGTGGAATAATGCCTTAAAACATGGTTGAGGGGTGTCTATATGTGTGTGTGTTGGAGGCAGGGGTGTAGAAAAGGCAGGGAGGGAAAAGGCAGAAAGAAGAGTTAAATCAACATGGGGGGTGCCTCTTAGCGCAAACTTTTAACTCAGCAATTTTCCAACATCTTTCATGTTACTGTTCCATATGACAGTTCTGTAAGCTTTTTGTTTCCCTATTCTACTGTGAGGCAGAAGGAGAGAGAAATGCTTGCAACCCTAGAACAGAATCACCACCACAGACTCTTACACGATTTAGGACAATTGCAAATTATAAGATGGAATTTTATGACACTACAGAAGGTAAAAGTAAACATTACTAACTGTGTCTCCCAGCCATTAGAGCAAATCAGTCCTTTATGGAACTTTTATTACTCAAGTCACTTAAAACCATAAACAAAAGTTAATACTGATCCAAGAGCAAATGCATGCAGAGGGCCTCCATTTCCCACCTGCTCCCAATTTCTAACTTTTATAATTCTATCCAACAGTTTAACGCATTGTCTAACTCAAGAGAAAGCCCATTCTTTGAGAAACTGGTTTCAATAACCTTTCTTGGTGAAAACAAATCAGAATGTCAACTGACTAGGATGGAAAGTTGTATTAAAATGCAATCCATGCATGGTCAGCTGGGCAATTGCTTACAATTTTTAAGGGGTTGGACAGAGCTGAGAAGCCAGCCACCCACCAAGTTTTTCTGAGTGGTGTATTTTTTTTTTTTTTTTTTTATTTTATAAAGATCAATTTCAGGGAGAAAATTGAGAGTCAATTATAAAAAAGCAATTATAATTCTACTAGGTTTTTTTTAAAAGGTTTAATATGACATCTTGCTTGATATTTATTTCTCCCCTGATTTAATATAGATGGGAGAAGCTCTAAACCAAGAATGAACACAAAGGCATATCTGTACCAACACAGTACCAGCAAACAATACCCAAAGGGAAAGTGTTCAGGCTGTAGAGCAGTCTCCTCAAAAGAGACTAGTGGAAGCCATTTTGCCCAAGACATTAAAAGATGGGTGAAAGAAACTTTCTAGGATACCTCCTGAATACAGTGCCCCACCAAAACTTTCCCAGTTACCAGTCTATGAATCACAGGCTAGTGGATGCCTGGAAAACCAGATTAAGGATGTGGTTTTGCTTTATTATTTTTTCCATCAGGAGAGCTAAAAAATAGTGAGGCAGCTGCTGAGCATCTCTGGGAGGCTGAAGCCCACTGGAGAATCCCTGCTGATGTCAGAAAGTAGGAGAGTAGGGTTTAATGAGTTTAAAAAAACCCAAACGACAAATAATGTTGTCCTTAAAAGCAGTGGATTAGAACATTATATAAGGATGACGGTACTAGATCAGACAAAGCCCATCTTGTACAATATCCTGTCTCTAATGGTGGCCAGAAGCAGATGCCATGAGAAGAGTATAAGGAAAGGATGTGCATAATGCCTCCTTTGGGTATCCTTCTCAGTCTCCAGCCTTGTGGCTCAGGGACTTCTGGGCCAAATGCGATCTCTGTGTATACAGTAATCAGTTGATGAAACTGAATCTCTCATTTTCCATAGCCATTTATTACATTATAACATTTCAGTTGTTATTTTTCCTGTAAACATATTTAGGGGGGGTTGTTTGTTTGTTTTGTGGGGTTTTTATGATTTATAGTGAGTAAGTTTTCCAGGAAAAGTAGTAGACTCCTGCCTAGCAAGCTGCAGTCTTAAAAACATGCACAATTAAGAGCCTGCTTCCAGGACCATCTATAATCTGATCTCACTGAGCAGTCCAAAAGGTGAATCAAGAGGTTACAGCTTTAGAAGTGTGACCCCCAGGGCTCTCAGCATCTTACCAACCCATTTACAGCCAGCCAGCCAGCCAGCCCCAAGTAGATCAGCTGGCAGAAGCATTTGTCATATTTTGGTTCCAGTAAATCCAGTAAATCAACATTGCTCAATATAGAACTAATTTATCACAGGATTTCTTCTCTCGTTCTACCTCTGCTGATAAACCAAATTTCTCATGATGATACCTTCTACAGGATAATAAGAAAATACCCACAGGAATACTAAATAATATTACCTGAACACCAAGAAAAAAAAATATTATATATACCCCTTCCCAAAGGCTATAAAATCTCCGCATGGTCCTTACATTTTTAAGAATGAAAATACAAGACTTTCTGAGTTGGTTTTGTGTGTTTTTTTTTTTTTTGTTGTTTTTTTAATGTAAATCAGAAGGCAGGAAACATTAGATTTTAAATTTCCCCTATAGAAAAACTACATTAATATATGCATGCTTTATAGGAGTTGTCAGTTATACGGGTACACACTATTTTTCCATTCTCTGTACTCTAGCTTCTGTCACTGGACTGTCTTTGTTCTGTATTTGTACAGATCCTAGCAGATCAGCATCCTCATCAAAATAAATCCAGTACAACTGAAGTAATTCACCACCTGAATTGAAACATGTGATATGATCACCGTATGATTTCATTGCAACAAATTATGTTTATCAGTATACGTAGAATGTTATGGTATAGCTAAGAAGGCATGATTCCTTACCTTGGGAAGGGGCAAAAGACTGAAAAGCAGAAATTTCCTGTCCCAGCTATTGCTAAACAACCCCAATGCCGGATGTCTCTGAAAGGCCCACCTCTTCCTCAAAACCCCTGACATGTGTACAACCCTTCTTCACAGCACTCAGACTCCACTCATGCAGTACTTTTTTTTTCCTCTCCTCTCTCTTCAATGATTTCAGAGGTGCATTATCAAGGATGCATCCTGTAAGAACTTCATACCCAAAGATGGTAAGGACATGCTTTTCAGATGCTTGCTTCAGTTTTAAGCATCTTACCAAATTTAACAGCTAAATGGACAAAATTTAGCATCTATAGCTCATGCAATATCAATATATTGCTTTGGTATCCATATATTATGATGTAACACGGCAGTGTGATAACATGACATTTGTCAATTCATGCTCAGGTCTGTCCAACTAAAAATCAGTGGCAACCCACTGATGCACTGGACTGGGGGCTGATCTTTGTAGATAATGACGGTGTTATTCTACCTCTTGTCTTTGCCCTCCATGGAATACAGCCAGGTAGCCACAAAGTCTCTCATCTGCTCTGTATTAACAGGTCTAAGACTTTCACAGTTCTCAAGCGAATGCCCTGCAGCCATACCATTGCCCCTTTGGCTACAGTTCCCACAGAACTCATGAAACTCTGTGTAACCAGAGAAACTCCACTTCTAAATGCTTTACTCGCAGCTCGTATTCCACACCAGGAAGGGCTACATGCCATCGGTCTTTCCCTTCACAAGTGGTTTTGCAGTGTATGTTACTTTGTGAATGAGAGAGCAAGCCAGAACAACTTACAGCTGCTCTTTCTTCTGGTTTTGGTCAGCATTCAAGATCCATGTAGGTCTTTGCAATGTCAGAGACTGCCTGGAAAGGTAGCAAGTCAGTGGTCATCCTGTGAGCATTACATGACGGGACATGTTATGACACATTGGAATGCGCGTCCAGGGGTGTCGCTATTCCAAACTAGTCATTTAAGTTCTCATAACATTCCTTCCTTTAAGCGCAAAAAGGAAAAAAGAATGGCTTCATCTCAGTGTGTTGCTCTAATGCTGCCTCCAGCAGTTAAAACAAAGCCTGTGCCAAGAGGAATATCCAAGATCAGGGAGAACAGCACCATTGCCATTAACAAGGCTGTTGTGAGGCCTCAGCATGAACAGGGGGTACCCTTCCCCACACCTGTGTTCCAAGAGGAGGAATAGAAAACCTTGAGCCAGAGAGATATTACCAAATTTGTGTTTTATGCAAGAACTAAGAGCTTGCTCTGCCTGTGTAGCGAAACAGAAAAAAGCTCAGCATAGACAGGATTGCTAGCTACATCCCCATAGTAAATATCAAGGAGAAAAGAAGCAGCATTTAAAATACAGGATAATGTTGCACAAGGACAAATAAGTATAAATTGACCATGAATAAATTTGATTTGGGAATTAAAAAAAGGTTTCTAACCATCAGAGGAGTGATGCTCTGGAACTGCTTTCCAACAAGGATAGTGAGAGCAAACGACCTAATTAGTTTAAAGATGAGGCTTGATAAACTTATGAAAGGGATTAAGTGATGCAGTTGTCTGCAATAGTAGGGAACAGATCCTGATGATCCAGGATTTCCTCCAAATCCTGTGTTCCAGGCCGCATCCTGTCAACCTAAATTCTCGGCTGCAGTGCAGTGATTTACCAGGCATCACAAAGACTACCTTATTCTAAAACAGGACAGGCTTCTGTTTTCCAAAAAGCATAGGTTTCAACTTACATGGAAAGGGAACATCTCCTACTAGGCTGAAAATATAAGAAAAAAGTAGTGGGGGAAAAAGCCCCTAGAAAGCTTTATAAAAGGTGCAAAATGAGAAACTTAGAAATTTTTCATTGAAAGTAAGGTTGGGGAAGAAGAGAAAGATTATTTCTATTGGAAACGTAGGCAAAGTACTCCATTATGTTGAGAAATAATCATATAAGCAGAAAACCATTTTGATATTTAATAAAAATCAGTCCATATATTTGTAATTTTTGTTACAAGAGAAAGCATATCTAGATAAGTATATTAGTCATGCAAACCATATTTTCTGTTCAAGTCTACAAATTGAGAGCAGCACTCTTGGCTGCATAGCAGTAGTAGGTGAATCACAGAACTGTCAATTCACACCAATTACTATGAAATGGAGCCTGGGAGGTCAGCTCATCCAACCAGCTACCAAAACGCATGGCATACGTAAACTATTTTAACATTTTTTGTCCAATCCATTCCTAGAAAACCTTCAGAAAAAAAAAAAAATCTATATTTTGGAATCATAATGCAGTATACATTGCCTCAGTCTGAATCCTATTGAGCATTAACGTGGCAGGTGGAGGAGATTTAGAATATAACCATTCCTCCTTTTTCAATAAAAAACCTTATGCTGTACTTCTGCATAGTTAAAGCTGTCCCAGGATTACCCCAACAGTAGTCGTGATATTAGCCATTATTTTTGCCTTAAGATAACCTATAAAGTTCCCAGAAAAGATCAGTTTTGATATACAAAGCATTTTCACACTGCAAAGGAAATTATTTTCTGATAAGAGTATAGAGAACATACCTCTGGACTCTTGAGAGATCTTAAGGGTGTCTTAGATTCACTAAACAATTCACAGGGGGCTTTTGCCTGACCACTCCAACACTTACATGTTTCCTGAATTAGATCACTGCAATCATGGCTATTAAAGCTATCGGGACAGACCTCCCCATTTCTATCACTACCAGAAGGAAACCGGACTGCACAGACACGGTCCAGGGTGTCAGTTCCTATCTCAGCCTTCACCTAACATAACTATCCTCTATACGGAAATGCAATAGCTGATGTAGCAGTGTATTAAACTTCCTAAACCACAGGGTTTTCTAGACATGTTGCAACAGTCATTTGCAATTTTGATTCCTCTTCTGAACCAGTGATGGAGAAAAGACAGAAATTGCTATCCCCATTTTACAGATGTTGAAAGAATGTTTAAAAACCCCAGGAAAACTCTGACTACCTTTCCCATCTATGTATATAGAGTATTTAGTAGGTCAGGGCTGTTTATCCTAGATACCAGGTTAAAACCAGTATTTTGCCTCTTTCAGCTTTTCCCAACTTGTCCATAGTGCATTTTACCTTCTCTCAACTTAGTCCATAAAGAGATTTGGGATCTTTTCTGGAATGGAAGATGTTCTACAGCTACAAGCTGTTATAGCAACCAGCCTGCCTACTGCTCTCCTGGGCACCTGCATTATGCAGAGCTTGGTGTTCTCACTCTTCGCTTCAGGATTTGGTGCAACACTTCTGAAACACAGCAGACTAGAGATAGGATATTTAAAAGAGATAAAAGTCCTTAAGAGTAGCTTCAAAAACTAAACTTTTCCAAAGTTGTTTGAGACCAAAAGAAATACAGATGTGTTGGAAAGAAGCACAGTCAGTAGGAAGGGTGTAAAGTAGCCAGAATGATCTAGTGGCAGATGCTAGTGTCTTCCCACTTTGTCTCCCCTGCTTTGGTTTTATACATTGAGAAAGAGGAATGGGTTCCTTTGTAAAACCTGCTCTCCAGCTCACTTTCAGGATGCATGACCAGCGCTCATTCAGCAGATCAGCCAAGTCTCCCTGATTTTGACCTGTGGAACAGGGCTGATGATACTTCCAAATACTAAATGGTTCTTGAACATTTAAACCCCTTCATGAAGGGCAAACAGCTCCTTCCTTCCCTCCCACTGCAATGTCAAAGTCTATTCCTAGCTCCCTCTTACTTCTGCCACACGATACTCCTGAGATTTACTTTAAAGATGATCCTGTTCTGGAATCTCACACACGCACACACAAACAGACGCCTCTTGCAGGAACAGAATAACATATATTCTGAAGCACACTTACAAAGATGCGTAAATGTATGTGTAATGGCTCATCATTCTGTATCTTTAAGAGACGAACAATGAATGTCAGAATCTTCTTTAAATTCTCCTAACTCATTTAGGAATCACTTTCTCAAATCACTCTGGAAACTTCACCAATATTTTATTCCTTTACTTACGCCCTTTTAAAAGCTGCCAAGTTGCATCTTTAAAGCTTGGGCTTTATTCCACCAATTTTGTGAACACAAGCCATTTGTGACTCAATTCCCTTAGGCATGCAGGGGTCAAAGAATAAAAACATTCGCTAACCCAGACAATTTCAGGGAGGTTATTTGTGAATGGGGAAAGAGGGGGAAGAAGGTGCAAGGCCAAAACAATGACATTATTCCTGGAAGAAAAGTCCCAAATTTGAAGTTTATAAGGAGCTTTGTTCTGAATCAAAAGACTGTAATGAATCTTTTTGTCCAAGGCAGGAGGCAGAGGGACCAAAACCTTTAAAAAAGACTTCATTTTAGTGTGAGTTGTTTTTCTGTCTGTGTCAGTAACCTACTGCTGCATCTGTAAGTCCACAATAGTGGGACAAAGAATAATTCCCATTTTCATCTCTGAGCTTGATTTGTACTGAAATCTTAGCGTTTAGAGCAGCTGAAGGACTGTTCCAAGAGACCTCTGGAAAAGGAGTAAGCATAGTCCAGCCTATCCCTAATCTTATGATTTTATACCAATGACATGAAACATCAAGTAAGGACTTCCAAAACACTTAAGTCACTGCACAGTGGCATTCCATGTAGTTCAATACTGTTTCTGTGAAAGGAGTTCATGCACTTAAATTTAGGCATTTCAGACTAACTCCCATTGAAATCATTGAAGATACGAGGATCCTCTGTCACTGAAACTGTGGTTTTGCCGTTAGGGTGTCTGGGTCAGCAAAAAGGTTGATGGCCAATTCCTTCCCTGCCCACTCTCTACCCTTCCATGTTCTTGCTTGGAGCTTTGACTCCTGATGTCCACTGACAGAGATTTGCTTTAGGATAGGCTGTTTTGCAGTAGCAGATGTCAGGCTCATTCAGGAAGGATTTGGCAGCATCTTCTCCACTGTTTGGTGTTGATCAACCAGCGTGGCTGCAGGAAATATTAAATAAAAGAGGCAGACCAGACACAGCAGACCAGTCCATCCATGACACGGGTAAATACACACTTTGAACACAAAACCTTTATTCCCTCTTTTTTCCCCCTGCCCTTTATATATCAAGCACACCATGGGCTTGCATATGCCTTGTATTGAAGGCCAGAAGGCTGGGACTCGAGTGCAGGCTTAGATCTAGCTTCCTTACACAGTGCAGAGGTACCCCAAGCCATTTGAGGAAAAGCTACAGTAAGACAAATCCTCTTGCTTCCAGCACAGAATATAAACAATGTGAGAGCGGATCTGGATGGGGAGCAGTTGGCCTTGTTACAAAGTGTGGGGAGTGAGAACAAAACTAGGCTCTGGGCCTGCCCAAAGTTTGGCTCTAGTCCTCTGTGGCTTTATTCCTGCTGCAGCTACAAATGTGTGAGTCTACAATTTAGTAATAATATACTTCTTGACTGACCTTTCCTGGCAAGTTAATGACAGGAGAGAGTAATAAGGACATGCTTTTTAATCTAACGTCAGTCAATAATAGTATACAACTAATAGACTTAGACATCATACATTCAATAATTGTTTTTACTTAAAGCCCTTACAGTTTGCCCACTGAGACACAGCATGTCAGCAGCAGTTGCTGCCTATTGATAGGCACTGGCAAGACATTTATTCATACCTTTCTGGCTAGTTTACCTTCTCCCGGAGCATCCATCACGTGAGTATCTAAGCACTGAGATATACATTCATTTATATACACACACATTTTGGCTCAGCTGCCACAGAAGCTGGGATCATTATACGTTTCTCAATAGAAAGCTAGCTCCCCTACAAGTACACCCATTTATTTCACTTCATTGCAAGAGGAGCTTATTTATACCTTCTAATACCTAGAAATCCCAACCAGAATCAGTACTTTCTTCATGTTGAGGCATATGCATACTTGGGACCACATTCAGACAGATTGAACACAAAGCTTTTTCCTATATCTATGTGTATCTCAATCACTTTTCAGAGGACTAAATAAAATAGTGAAGAGGGACACAGTGAATAAGAAGCACTTAGGACTCCAGAAGGATTGAGTCAAGCAGAATATGACCTCAGACCATGGCTAATGAGATGAGGGATCCCTGCACCAGGTCCTGTAATACTACAAAAGAAACAGGATGCCTCACCCAAGGTCACCCATCAGGGAACAGCACCCAGATTTTCTGTCACCCAGCACTGATCCACAGTACTCCTCAGCTATTATTGCCACTCAAGCATCAATCTTTCTGGAGAACAAAAAACAGATTACCAGGGGTTCAGTTAAAACTGAGATATCTAGAATGACAACAATTAACTTTCTTTTTTTTTCATATAAGCATTATTATTCTTCTTCCTTTTGATAGGGGGCAGAAGAGGCACATTAATAGTTAGTTATTTAGATAGTAGCTGCCCCAGGGTTAAATTGCTAAAAACACCCTTCTTGCTTGTTATCCTTATTTTGTTCGAAGGATTAGGTTCATCTCATTTTACATGGGAAAGATGAATGACCCAGTCCACTGGCAAGGTCTAAATTGCAGCCCTTTGCATGCTGAAGTCTTCCACCACTTACTCTTGTCAAAAACAGCACCCTGCAATCCATTTAGTTTCATTTACAGCAGATTAATTTCTCTCTGACCTTTAGCTCTGCTGTCAAACAGGCCTGAGACAGACAAGAGCTTAGGAACAGCAAGTGCATTTGATGATGTCAATCACTGGACCTCAGGGATATTCTTAACTTCTCATGTGCCAGAACACCACAAACAAAACCCATCTCCTGCTTCTGGATGCCAGTATCCACACCAACTGTGTTGTTGCTAAGCAAGCCCTACACAGCCCCCACAACTGCCCATAAATGAAGATGGAAGGCAAATATTTTACTTATTTTAAACTTATTTTCAAATCTCACTCCACTCCTCCTCTGACAATTAAATTTATTTTCTTTAGGTTAAGTTTTAAAGGCAAACTCCTTAATGTAAGGGTCATGCTGCTCAAATTGCTAGTCCAGCAATTTTATTGCCTTATTGCTGTTTGCATACCATTACCCAATGGACCTTGCAGCATCATTGCTTTGCTTTCACGGCTCTATCTCTAAGAAAAAGAGCAAACTATAGTCACTCAGCATAAGGAAAAAACAGCTAAATTAAACTACTGCCTGTCTTATTCTCCAATAGAAATCTGTCTCCCATTCACCTCCACCAGGACTAAATTCAACTGAATGCCCATCCAGAACTGAGTTTTTGTCCAGAAGAGAGGGAAGACAATTTTCTTCCCAAGGCACAGGGATTGTTTGTGGTTAGAAGCTAGGAATTACTTTTGTCTGTCTTCCTTCCAAAAGGAGAAGAAACTATTCACATCAACTGTCAGAGCTCTACTCATCGTTGGACTTCCTCGAGAGAGAAAGCAAGGCTGAAAGGGAAGGGAGTTAAACTACAAGGCCTGGTTGGTCTCTTCAGCAATACATTGCTCCCAACTCAGCAGTGCTCAAGAGCATGATGGGAGTTGAACCCCTCACTATTTCCAGGGCACCACCTGGCAGAACTGCAGGACTTCTCATGCCACCCAGCCTCAGTGACAGTCTCTTCCTGCAGCACTACACAAGTCCTTAGGCTTTCTTTCTCTCCTCCATTAATTTTTCATGGGGACTTCAAGGCTTACTGCAGCAAGTTAGACATTTCCATTAAAGAGAACACCCTGAGTGGAATCAGAAGCATCTTTTCAGTCTCCGTTCAGGAAGTCCTTCTGCAGAGTTGGCAATTGCTTGTGGAAAATTATTTTCCAGAGCACATCCAGACCCTCTTCCTGTAGCCATATGCTAAAAAATCACGCTTCATAGTCTGAAAGGCCCAAAACGATTTGAAGGTCTGTCATTTTTCCTTTCTCACAACTGTAAAAATTCTTAAAATAAGTTCCCCATTACGAAAAGAACTTAGATTTTTCAAAAGCAAGCAATAAAGGGAAATTTGCAGAACTGAGTCATTTCTGCCAGCATGTTTCTTGAAAATAATGATCTCCCTCCTCCAGCAGATCTACTTCCTCTTCCAGAAAAAAAGTGTATCCATGTAGATAATTCTCACCTTCATTTTTAACTATTGCTTGTTACAGTTGGGACTAAACACCAACATGCAGCAGCAAGAGCAGTTTCTGCCATTAATCTATTACAATAAGCACTCCCACATCACTTTACATTTTGATCAATGTCTCTGACAAGTCTTTCCTTGTCTCTTCCATTTACACAACTATTTTAGAATGAATTTTGTTTAGTAGCTAGTACAATGGGCCTGTTGATTTCAGATGGTGCACTACTATATAAAGTGATAAGTTAAAACACTAAAAAAATCCAAATACAAAAGCGGACTTTCTTAAGTCCTTCTCTATATTTTGTTGTGTTCAGAACACCTGATTGCCTTGGGTTTCTAGAAACGTTATTAGCTTTCACTGGAGATTATTTCTTTAATTTAAAAGAAACCTTGCCAGAGATGGAATCAAGTTATTTCAAACTCTGTCAACACTTTTCTAACTTCTAATGTCAGGTTTCTATGTGCGTGAGAGAAGCTTTAAGTGTTTTGATCTCCTTAGACAAAAGACTGCACGAATCTCCATGATTATTATTAACAGTATTGTGTAATGTTGTATGCCTGTGAATTTATATGCATGACACTCCAGGCATATGAATGCATGCAGAAACACAGATATGCAACATTGTACAAAAACACTAATGCTTAGCATTTACGTAGTGCCTTTTAGTCAAAAATTTTTAAAAACTCTTCAAAGCTAAGGGAAACCTCAGAGCATAAATATCACAGGTCAAAAAAGGAGCCAAAAGTCCCATGCTCAGTGCTAACTCCTAGGTCGTGCTCAACCCTCTGATGGGTATGGTTGTGTCCACACTAGTCCACCGGACCATCTTCTCTAACCAGGAGTTTTTGTTTCTCAAGTCCATGAGTGCGGATGAGAACAGACAAGTATGAGTGTTTAAAGACTTCACCAAATACCTAACCATTTCATGCTCTTCTGACCAACATGAATATCTTTTTCTTCCTTCCCTCCCTTTATTCTTACATCCTCAACCCACTCAATTAACTCAGAAGTGGTCTTATAAAACCAATCTAAAACCTGAAGTATGCATTTATGCACTGTTCCTTTTCTGAGGCCATGAAGAACTGAAAAAAGAATTTCATCTGACATACTGATGTGTGTCTCCTCTCCATGCTCCCCCCACCCCTTACACAAATCTTCCAAAAGCAGCAGATGCACAAGTGCCATAATGCGACATGGGGATTTGCTCTGGGAAAGTTGTTTTATTTTTAAATGGCTGAATGCATTTGAGGCTAAAAACTTGCCTATGCCACCAACACATGTCTGCCTCTTACTGTTATCCTGGGGCTTCTGCACCTTATGTTATAAAAATGATTCAGTTCTTTGCCCACCTGAGTTGGGGCTTCCTCTTGGTGGTTGCTTTCCAGATATGGGCTGTGTCCCATGGTGCAGAGCCTAGAGGACAATTATGTGAGCAGAACTGAGGAAGACAAAAATTTAATTTCAAGTGGCTTGATATAAGAGAGTTTAGAGCTTTCTCAGTTTGATTGCTTGAAAGATTGTCCCTCTTCTCTCCACATCTCAAGCTGAAGAAACATGCTACAGAAGTTACCCATATAAAAGTTATAAAAACTGGCTATCACATGTTAGAGACACTACATGAGCTGAATTTGGCAAGGGATGTAAAGAATAACAAGAAGGGCTTCTACAGGTATGTCGGCCGGAAAAGGAAGTTTAAAGAAAGAGTACCCCCCCCGATGAACAAGAATGGTGACCTAGTATCAACAGATGAGGAGAAGGCTGAGGCACTCAACAACTTCTTTGCCTCGGTCTTCACTGGCAACCTCTCTCCTCATCCCTCCTGAGTTGACGTACCGCAAGATGGGGAGCAGAGGGGTAAAGCCCCTCCCACTGTAAGGGAAGATCACATTTGAGACCATCTGAGGGACCTCAATGTACACAAGTCTATGGAACCTGATGAGATGCATCCCAGAGTCCTGAGGCAATTGGCTGTTGTAGTTGCCAAGCCTCTCTCCATGATATCTGAAAAGTCATGTCAGTCAGGTGAAGTCCCTGCTGACCGGAAAAAGGGGAATGTTGTGCCCATATTTAAAAAGGGAAGAAAGGAGGACCCTTGGAACTACCAACCTGTCAGCCTCACCTCTGTGCCTGGGAAGATCATGGAGCAGATCCTCCTAGAAGCTATGCTCAAGCACACGGAAGACAGAGGGGTGATTCGAGACAGCCAGCACGGCTTCACCAAGGGCAAGTCCTGCCTGACCAACCTAGTGGCTTTCTATGAAGGAGTACTGCATCAGTGGACAAGGGAAAAGCAATGGATGTCATCCACTTGGATTTCTGTAAAGCGTTTTACACAGTCCCCCACAACATCCTTCTCTCTAAATTGGGGAGATATGGATTTGATGGGTGGACTGTTCGGTGGATAAGGAATTAGCTGGATGGTCGCATCCAGAGGGTCGTGGTCAATGGCTCGATGTCCACATGGAGACCGGTGACAAGTGGAGTCCCTCAGGGGTGTGTACTCAGACAGGCACTGTTTAATATCTTCATCAATGACATAGACAGTGGGATCGAGTGCACCCTCAGCAAGTTTGCAGACGACACCAAGCTGAGTCGTGCAGTTGACATGCCAGGAGGATGAGATATCATCCAAAGGGACCTGGACAAGCTGGAGAGGTGGGCCTGTGTGAACCTCATGAGGTTCAACAAGGCCAAGTGCAAGGTCCTGCACCTGGGACAGGGCAACCCCCGATGTCAGTACAGGTTGGGGGATGAAGAGATTGAGAGCAGCCCTGCAGAGAAGGACTTGGGGGTACTGGTACTGGTGGGGGTACACTTGCAGCCCAGAAAGCCAACCGTATCCTGGGTTGCATCAAAAGCAGCGTGGCCAGCAGGTCGAGGGAGGTGGCTCTGCCCCTCTACTCTGCTCTGGTGAGACCCCATCTGGAGCACTGTGTCCAGCCCTGGAGCCCTCAGCACAAGAAGGACATGGACCTGTTGGAGTGGGTCCAGAGGAGGGCCACCAAAATGATCCAAGGGCTGGAGCACCTCTCCTACAAGGACAGGCTGAGGGAGTTGGGGTTGTTCAGCCTGGAGAAGAGAAGGCTGCGAGGAGACCTTATTGCGGCCTTCCAGTACTTAAAGGGGGCCTACAGGAAAGATGGGGGGAATCTTTTTAATAAGGCCTGTTGTGACAGGACAAGGAATAATGGTTCTAAACTAAAGAAGAATAGATTTAGACTAGACATAAGAAAGAAATTTTTTACAATGAGGGTGGTCAAGCACTGGAAACAGTTGCCCAGAGAGGTAGTGGAGGCCCCATCCCTGGAAACATTCAAGGTCAGGTTGGATGGGGCTCTGAGCAACCTCATCTAGTTAAAGCTGTCCCTGCTCACTGCAGGGGGGTTGGGCTAGATGACCTCTAAAGGTCCCTTCCAACCCAAAGCATTCTATGATTCTATGATTCTACCTATCGACAGCAAGAGGAGGTTGCCCAGCTCCTCCAACATTACCATCTACAAGTAAGAACTGGACAGTTATCAGGAAGTTTTACTGTCCCCCAGATCTGGTAACCTGGAAACCAAATCCAGGTCTCCGATTCCCTCCCCACCCCAAAAAAATCCAGCACACAAGCAGAAACAAGTGTCCTGGTTTCCACCTTGGAGTTGCATGATTCACCTCTGAGGTGGCCACAGAGAGTTAACTGTTGTCTCATACAGGAGATTTGCAGAGAGCAAGGTAAGGATGACTCCTTCACTTCTCCAGGGCAAATCTGGAACCTCTCTACAGGCTATGAAAACTGTTGCCTGATGCCTGTGTACTCACCATTACTTTCATGAGTACCCTCTGTGTCACTACAGGACTACTCCAGCCCCAGTGCAACAGCTATCTCTGAGCATTGCTATAGCTGCTCAGGAGACTGTGTGTCAAGTCCTAACTAATGGTACCCTGTCTTGCACCTAGATCTCTTCTGACTGATTTTCAAGGGACAGATCTTGGTTTCCGAACAGTGGCAGATTCTGTAATTATGTACATTTAAATATGAAGGGGGAATCAAGAGCAATTTTAAGGGCATGTGGATCTGGTCTTCTGCCAAAGTGCTTTATTCTATAATGAACTCTTCCTTTCAAGCCACTTTGCAGACATTTTGGTCTGAACCCAATATCAATAATATAGGTTAAATTTCACATGCTTAACAATATTTAACCCTGGGGCCTCTTCTTGGGCCGTTAAACACCAGACAGTACACCAGGCTGGGGTACTGGGATAGGACGTGAAAGCCAGGAAGGCATCCCATCGATGGGTAACTAAAAAGACAAAGGAAAACCTTGACCTATGCTGTATGAGTTCAGCATTGCAAACAGTAAAGCAGACCTTCTCTTTCAAGCTGTTTGTAGTCACATTTAAATAGTCAATAAGTCATCACTTACAGTGAGAACGTTAAATGCAGAAAGTAGCAGAATGTAAATTGAAATGGCTAATCCTTTTTAGCATGATCCATTAACAACAAAATATTAAAGGTGAATGGGAGAATGAGAAGAGACTTCATGGGCGAGTGCATTGGCCTTTTGCCTCTGAGGAAAGGTCTGTACTCAAAGCTTCATTAGGTTACAAGCATAAGTGGGTCACACAGGCCTAACAGACATTTGTCCATATCACAAAACCAGTGGCAGTCTGCGAGTACAACCTAGAGCCTCAGATAAAGCCGAGGTTATGAGAGGACCCTGTTTAATTCTGTGCATCCCTCAAGCTGTATGTGGTACTGAGCACACTGCTTTGTTTCCTTAGCTCTGCCTCCCATCTGCAAGGGAATAGTAACTCCTGTGCATCTCCATAGTGCTGGAAGGATTAGCAAGTTAAACGAAATTCTTGGGGATTTTCATTATGCAGGAAGGGAGAGGATATTACAAGTGGAAACGACACTATCTAAAATACTGATGTCACTGTGTGTGAAAACTGGGATGTAGCAGCTGAGCTGGAGAGTAAAGTAGCAGGAGAGGATAGAGCTTAGGATGCAGTTTTACACTTTTACTGTGTTTTCATTTAAAATCGTAACAGAAAAGATTAAAACTCTAAGAGAACAGTACGATGTCAGAGGCAAAGCAGCTTAACAAGTACTCCCTGTTGATTTGGGATGATGATCTCCAAACCCTTAAACAAATCAAAAGATCAACTGACCCATTTTAACCAGGATACTGAAAGACTAAAGGACTGGCTCTGAAAGTGGGCATTATAACCTTTCAGTGCTAAAGCTTAACCTATTCAAATTGAACGCTGGCATCACTACAGATGTTCTCTGCAGGGCCAGGGGTTTGGTGCTAGAATAAAGTTTTAAATTGTTTGTTGAGAAACTACAGTTCTAAAGAAGCAGAAAGTATTATCAGAACAATATATCAGAATGGGGCCTGAAGGGGCTTTTTTGGGGTTTGGGTGTATTCTTCTGGGACTCTGCTCATTCATGATCTCTCCAAGACAACTTATTTACTCCAGGATTTTGATGGGTGTTCATGATTTGGGTACCTCGCACCCCGCCACCACTTTGCTTCTGAAATCTGTGCTCTGAAGCCATTTCTTTCTAGGCAATGCTCCAGAACATAGCATTTCTACTGGGAAATGACGACTGCAAACAAACATAGCATCTACTTAGCAACAGAAACAAAAAGAAAGAGAAGTGAGTTTTGTTTTAGTTTTTATAAAAGGCATGATAATCTCTTGCCTGAAGAGTAGTATAAGTGCTTCTCATGAAACATCATAAAACAATACAGTCCAGTAAAACCAAACAACATGTCAAAGCCCTATTTATTCCTTTCATTAACCTGATCTAATCCCAAGAAGTTTCTAATGGAACATGTATTGAATTGATGAGTCTTCCTCCAGACCCTCGACTTACCCAAAAGAGATGGAACAAATATAAATATATCTACACTTTACACTCAGTCTTAATTTGTTCAAAGCTTGGAAGAGCTTAAAAACCCACCAGTGCCTCATGGAAAACTGACAAATACTCTATTTAGGGAGATTTTGGCTGCTTAAACCCTTGTTTTTCCTGTGGTGTTCCCTTCCCCCGCGGCAAGGGCTCATTCACATTGGGGACACGAGACTTTTATTGACATTTGCTGAGGAAGGACCCTGCCACCCAGCACAAACCACCCTTCTGCTAGTGGGGAACTGTTCCCTACAACCCTCAATTGTGGTATGAATAGTGAGGTAAGCTACATCCACCCGTTTTCAAGACCTTCCCACCCACCACAAAAAAAAATCCTGCCATGCTTTTTTCCTAAGAGAAATATATTTATCACATTTAATTAGCATGTTCTCCCTGACCTCTATAATGTTCATCACAGTTTTCCCTGACTAGTTTCATCCCCAGTTCTTTATGAACCCCAATTCAGAACCCACCTCCCAGTAACTAGATTTTTTCAATGGTCTTGCTGCATAAGGTTAGACAGAAGGAAGACAGGATGTGATCACTGGGAGGGAAAGGTCCACTGAAGGAAGAAGAACCCCTCAAATTTTAAGCAAGGATCTTTGTGATTCCAATGGCTTTTGGAAAAGAAATTAATGTATTTGATCTAGTTCAACCTGGGAAGAGCAGGCAAACACGCTGCACTTCATAGCTTTATCTCTACCAGAAAGCAAACGTTAGCAAGGGTGCTGCTCTGTGGAAGGCAGCAAGAGTATATAAGCAGATGGTGTTTGAGCATTTAACCACCGCAATCCAAGCATGACTTGGCAATGAATATACTAGAGGCCTTGTTTACCCTAGAGCTTTGGACAGTGCAGCTGCTACTCCAGTTCTGGTAGAAATTTTCAAGCACAGGTATGTTTGGTGATGAGCAGGGATCATTACCCTAAATGGGCAAGAGGCTCTGTCTCAAATTCAGCAGTGCACTCTTGTGTACAAGCTCTCCAGGTACTCTCCGTTGTTGGTCTGCACACTGGATCCTAACAGGGATAGCTGATGGGTGCATCAGCATCTGAGAAATGAGAAATATTTGGCCTATACAAGCTCTGCTAACCAGTACTTGAGGGGTTGACTGTCTTCTCAGCAACCAGGAACATAGATGTGTTTTAAATGCCCAGCTGTAAACTTCATCCTACCCCCAGTCTCCTCACACGTTTCTTCTCCACTAACTATCTGCATAAGGCTGAGAAGACGATCTTCAACAGAAGCCTGTCTTTTCTTCTGTCCGTGATGAAAATAGCCACGGGTGTTTGGAGATGCTACTTACACATATCTAAAGATGGGAAGAGAGCAGGATGGTGTAAACAGGAATAAAAATTAGAGAAATAACCAGTAACTCCACATTCTCAGCATTAATCTCTGAATGAATTGCTAGTGAATTAGCCTAACCCTATTTCAACAAACTTCCTCCTTGGGCATAAAGACCAATAGGAACCTAGTAGAAGTCTAGTTCTCTACTGAAAAGCCCACACCCTGCCCTCCAAAATCAGATCCCAAATATCCCCTATTTCTTAAGCAGCCAACCAAATACAAACAAGTACAAAACCAAATCCAAATTGCCTTAACGTCACATTTCCTGCAGTGCAATGGTGAGGTGATCCCTCGCCTCCCATTACCCACCCCAATAATTCTTTTATATGGAGTGTGAAATAATTAGGAGCAGCAAAAATAATTTAGGAAACAAGAAGAAACTAATTGTATAAGCTTGTTTGGGGAAAACACAAAGGACAAAAGCAAACCTGGTAGAGATGCTGACAGATACAGTACCGGTATATTAAAGCCCACACATGTATTAATAATAAGCTAACTAATGGTCCCTTGCACAATACACAATGAATTTACTACACAGCAGCCTGCTGCTGTGGTGCACTGTGGCTCCACACCACAGAGAAGATCATGGTTTGTAAAGCAGGAGAGTTTAATATTGTGTCCAGTCCAATGACTTTACACTGTGTTTAGGGAGAGACCAAGGTTTCAGAGTGGAGCTCTGGGAACCCAAAAATCTCCAGGCCAGCAATGCTGCTCATTACATCCTCCAGATCCAGGCAAGTCGCAATCTACCTCAGTGCCCACCTCCCCAGAGTGTTAGATCCATATACGATTAAGTGGCATTACTCCACAGCAGCATTGCTCAGGTCTTTAATGCTGTGGCTCAAAGTTCAGGGATTAAAATCATCTTTCTGCTTCAAAATGCAGGCTTTCTCAACTGAGCTAAAGGGTGTTCTCTATCAGCAATACAAGTCAATGGAAACATTTGTTCATACCTAAGGACCTTTTTCTTTCCTCAGAGTATGCTGGCAAGACAAGAGGTTATCTTAGCTTGCTAAATGGGGAAACCAAGGAGGTATGGTGTTAATTGGAAAGCTCACTGAAGATCACACAAGAGGCTGAGGTTGTGGGGAAGTGAGTCCATAGCTACTTCATCCATGTCCTACCTTGACAGATCAAAGATCTTCAAAAACCAGGGAGAAAGTCAGAAGTCTGAGGTCTGATATTTTGTCCCTGACTGCTAAGCATGAAACCTGCTTGACTGGACCAGCAGACCCTGACCACTGGCAACATGAGCTCTTCTTGACAGCAGGTCATCTGTAGGCCAGACCACATTCTGACTTCATGACAGACATTTGCACTCTCTTTAACATTTTTTTTGTACCACATCTATTTGTGCCCAGAACAAATAGATGCAAGATGTGGATTTGCAGATGTGAACAGAGGTCTAAACTGGTCACAACCATTCTGGAAGCTCCTATGTTCCAGGGTAAACACTCCCCCATGAGGAGGCTCTGTTTAGAGAGCTGAGGTGCAAACAAATAAAATTAAAAAACCACAACATGCATAACCACACAATCCTGTAAATCACAGTTTTGGCCTTATGCTAGAAGAGACAGCAAAAAGGGCACTAGCCCCAGGAAAAAAATCAACTTAAACAGCTAATCTTTTAGGGGTCCAGTCCTATGCATTTTAAACTCAGCCAATGCTAAAGTTGCTGACTGTCTATACAGGCCAGCCTAGATCTGCTTGCAGACAGCTGTTTTCTCCAGCAGCTCAGCTTCACTGGCTGAGCTTACACTGTATCCTGAGCTTTAGCTGTTAAAAAAAAGCCCTCTGTTCTTTGAGTCACTGTCTCAAAGAAACTAGCCAAGTACACTTGATCCTCCAGAATTACCTTTCCTGATCGTAAGCTTCTTATCTCAACACACTGGTTTAGAAACAATACACTAACATACTTCAAAAACACCTTCCAATTTTTCTGAGTGAAAGGCATTCACTCACGCAAGCTACTCAAACTCACCTGAGTTACCTACCCAAAGCTCCTCTACCACTTCAGTGCACTGCTGCTTCTTTCTCCAGCACCACTGCAGCTGCTGGGCAACACTGCTGTTTGTTTACCCACCTACTGCACATCACCCCAGCAGTGGCTGAATGTCAGTGCCAAGGATAAAGGTTTCCTCTGTGCATACACACAGTTTTGTAAAGCACTTCAGGATCAAAGGTGCCAGTGAAACACAAGGGTATTATAAAAGCCCAGAGTTTCCTCACAGCCAGCTTGTCGACTAATTACAGTTGTGTGCTTTGCTGAGAAGCTCTGAAAGGTATCAAGAGCAAAACCCCATGGCATCATCTGACACTGACAATGCTGTAGCCAGGAGTGCTGGCATTTTTTATGCTTTCAGGACTAGCTTTGAACTGGGCATGAACTTGCATAGTTATGTGCCTGATGCACAAGTCAAGTGCACCAGTGCAGTGATCCACCACACTTTCCATCACTTTACACTTAACTGCATGCCAAGCCTTCATAAATTACACTTGCTGCTTTCCAGTCTGCCTCTGACAAGAGCGCAGTCGACCTCAGTGTCACTTGTGCCAGCAGTGCAGAGCGCAGGCAGCAGCTTGGGTGGAGGACTGCTCGGCAGAGCTTTTCTTTCTGAAGCAGTCATCACAAACTCTCTTCTTTCTGCCTTGCTCTCCCTGAAAAGGTGCAGGTAATCTGCAGCATAGATGGACTGACAGTGTAGACCTTGACAAGAAAATGATTTGTCTGGGGTTACTTAGGAAGAGTCCAGGACAAAGCCAGAAGCAGACCTTGGTCATATGAATCTCAGTGCACCATCTTAGACTGTAAGACTGGCCTTCTCTTGAGAAAGGACTGGTATTTCAGCACCAGATGTTCTTTGTTTGATCCTGCCTCGTCTGACACACATGAATAACATCTCCAAGCAGGTGACCGCATGGGTTAATTGTGGAAAGCAAACCAAGAGAGCCACATCTTCCAGCTTCTTATTCTAAGTGCTGTAACAACACATCTCCATTTCTTTGCACTCTGTACAAGAAACATCAGGGGTTGAGGGGTTTTTCCCTCCCCCTTCTTCTTCACAATCACTTAAAAAGAGATTGTTCTGGCTTTTAACAGGTAGTTTATGAAAGGAATTAAATGACGTGGTCGCCTGCAATAGCAGGGGGGCAGACTCAGTGACCCAGGGGGTCCTTTCTAGGGCTGTGTCAGCCTATGACTAACGTCAATAAAAATGATTTCATCCCAGCTTTTACATGTAGGCAGGAGAGCAAACAACAAATTAATGAGAACAAGAAGCTCTGAAAAGCTGGAGAGAGGGGGGTAGAAGAGAACGACAAAGCACATGCACAATGTTCAGTGCGGGGAAAGAAGCGTTCAACTTGGACTAAAATATGACTTACGAGGCTGTTCATTTCCACCCCTACTCCCACGTACCTGAAGGGAATAGAATTTAAGTGTCCCAGCTCTGGCTTTGTAAGTGATTTGACAAATTGTTTTCTGTGCTGCCACCACAGTCACCCAAAATAGGTAAAATATTTCATTTCAGAAAGGAAAACATTTACATGAGGACTTGACCTTTAACTCAATGTCAAAAGCTCCCCAGGTGGGAGGCGAGACTGATGGGAGCTTCAGCAGAGTCTAGAAACCTCCTGGAGTAATTACTGTCTCCATGGCAACGAAACACTGACATGAGAAGAGAGGGGGGAAAGGAAGGAGGGGGTTACGGACCTAAAAAACACACGGGTTCCCACCCACATACAACTTCCAGCCATTAAAGAGGCCCAAGTCACTCTCCTGGAGTGACAAGGGCTTGGACAGCCTGGACAGGTTTCTCTCTTGGCTGAATGGGAGATCTAGCATGGGTGCACCTTGGGAGTACAACACAGGAGAGAAACAGGATGAGAGCAGTCTCCACCCCTGCTCATTGCTCATTTTTCTGCTGAGGCCCTCAAACAAAGGGTAAAGAGGGACAAATGCAGAGAAGTTGCTACCAGCTCTAGAAACCTCACTTCACCTGCAAGTGGAGCTACAAAGCAGCCAAAAAGCCTGGAGACAAAGAAGAATGAGTTTTTAATCAGAACTACTCAAAAGCATTCCATTTGGAGAAAAAAAAACCAAAACTACAGAAGAAAAAGCTAGAAAAAACAGACTTCCTTTCAGAGTACTGTTGGCCTGCTTTCATCATCACTTAACAAGCCAAGTGGACGGACTGATTTTTAGATGCTTCACCATAAAATTAGAGTTTCTGGCCAGGAATTTCCACAGAGCAGAGGGGATTCAGCAAGTGACCAAGACAGAAAGGAAAAATAAACCCTCTCAGAACCAAAGAAGTGTGCACGCTGATGACCATCTTCACAGAATCACAGAACAGTTGAGGCTGGAAGGGACGTCTGAAGGTCATCTTGCCCAAAATGAGCAATATCTTCCCTCTTCTTGGTCTGTATCAGCTCACTCAAAACATGGAGAGGTGATATAGGGTCTGCTCTAATTCCAAAGACATTCTCCATTTAGGAAAATGCCATCTGCCACAGAAGCAATGTTATGTTCAGGTCCTATGTGACACTGTGTACTCAAGTCTCTTAACCAAAATTCCTTGCTAATGGCTGGGAGTGCTTTGAGGGAGAAAGGAAGGTGGAGGGGGAGGAACAAGAATTTTGCTTCCTGATTTTAGTACAGAGAAGATAATATTTTTCAGCTTGGTGCTAAGCAACAAATGTTTCCTCCTCTTCCATTCAAGGTTTGTGTTTTAAGCCATTTTCTCCCCTTTACTCTCTTCTTTTCCTCCGCTCCCTCCATTTACTTACAAAAACTGTTCCATTCAGTTTAATTGGAACAGATGGAAATATAGAAAGTTCCTTTTAAAAATATAAATAAATTATATACACACACACTTATGTTATGATCCGGAGAGGGGAAAAACCATCAAAATCTCTGAGAGCAGAGAATATGAAGAGCTAGTACTCATTGTTCTGATGCTGAACTCTAATTTTAGATGTGTTTACAAATGTGTGCCTCAAAAAAAAATTACAGAAAGTGCTGCTCCATAATATATGTTTTTGCTTCACTTGCAGCTAATGTTTTTTGCTAGGAGCTAGCAGTTGAAATCTTCATGCAAAGCAATTCCATCCCTCAGAAATAGGGAAGAAGTGGTCTATGAAGTTCACTAAACACTTCCCCCCACACACACCTCTTCCCTTTCTGCATAAACAACTTCCCTCGTTTTCCCACCACCCCCTTCTTTTGACCCTGGTACCTTTAACTTTTTCTACAATTACACATTTTGCATCTGAATTTGGTGCTTCTGACAAGTGACAGCTACTGGATTGACAACCTGAGAGAATGACATCCTATTTATCCAGAAAAGGGGTGCAGGAAGCCATAGCTCTCTACCTACCACATTAATCCTATCATGCTATTGGAAAGGATTTTTCATGGGTAAATCTCAAAGCCCTTAAGGAGGTCAATATCTTTACTCCATTTACCAATCAGAAGAACAGAGGCTTGGAGGAATGCAAAGTGACTGGCCCAAGGTCAACCAAGAGAGGCATAGCAAAGCTGTGTATGCAATCCACCTCCCTCAGGGGCAGATCCCTGCCCAACTCACCCACCTGTCCCCTCCATTGTAGAAGGCAACACATTTCCTTCAGCTCTTACTCCAGCCAAAGTGCATTTTCAGGTCAGATGAAGACACCATAGACAACGCAAAGCACAGAAACAACTGGAGCTGTCAAAGGCTTCTTCATGGTGTCCTTCTGCTCACCACAAATAGTAAGACACATACTTGCACTCATTTCCCATAGGCTATTAAGGCAGCAATTAATAGTACTATTGCCTTCATGAATAACCCTGATATTATACATTGCCTCTTTTTCAGGTGCGAGTAGGATCAAATTTGCAGACAAAATAAAAGTCTGAAAAGTCTACTTGCATATCTCCTTCCAGCACCACTGAAGACCTCTGAGCAGGAACATAACACCTGAGAGATGCTACTAGTCTGCCAAGGGCCAGAAAACCGGAGCAGAAGGTTGTATTGCTTTCACATTGAGAAGTTCAGATGAGCTGAATTTAATTTACTATTTAATTCAATGGTAAGAACATAACAATTAGCAGTGTCTTCTATTTATCAGCCTTGTTGACTACCAAAGCTCTTTGTTCATATCATATAACCACAGCTAAAACCTCACAGTACTGTCCAGAAAGCAGAAAGATGAGAAATGGGGCAGGGAGGGGGAAGTCAAGGTCTGGTCTTGCTTGTGATATTTTGTTCACCTGAAGATACTTGATGTCTTTCTACCTGCACTGTACTACAAAAGAACATCAGATTTCCCAGGATCTGCAACTGAAAGTTAGAAGTTGCTAGAAATATACACTTAATACTGGTGGAAAGAAAGAACAAAGGCTAAACTTTCTTTTGTTATTGGCACTCTCTCAGTGAACATTTTTCCAACTACAAATCTCCAAAAGGAACAGGCAACCTGAGGTGTAGACTAGCTAAAAGACATACTAGCAGCTCAGGCTAGCAAGACTCATAGGCTGAACCTTGACTCTTCTCCAGATGACCCAGACAGTGTCCAGATGGATGTCTGCCTTACCCTTGAATCTCACATTGAGACTGTCATAGGAGGCCAAGACTTGTACTAGAGGTTTGTTGAAGATGGATCAAAAGTGTGAGCAAGGAAGCAGAGGTACTTGGATCTTCTGAGGGTGCAGAGGGGAGAAAAAAAGGTAGTGAATAAGTACGTTAGATGCAGACAGGCAACAGACTCCATCATTCCACCACACATCGTACCCTGCCTCCCAAAGAAACAACTTTCTCCCCCTGCTTCTCAAGCAGGATGTTTCAGCCCCTGCTGTAGAAAACAGTACAAACAAGACAAAATGCTCACAACATGACTGACGTCTCCCCACCCTTCCAGTTCTTTATATAAAACTTTGAAATATTTCTACCAATAGACTTCTCCCTTGGGCTTTCTGTCACTTTCTGTGAGTTCACATCATTAGGTAGTTTCCTGGCAAAGGGAGATGAGAGGAATTGATGTAAATTTGCATCCCCTTGATGTCATCCTAAACCAACCCTCTCCCTCCTTGAAGTTGTGCCAGTCAAACACTGCACGAGAAGATCAACGCCATGCTGCCTGCTGATGTGGAAGATGTGTGTTCAATTCCCATCTTCACCACAAGCTTTCTATGTGACAGGAGGGGTTTATTTTCCCTCAGTCTGTAAAACAAGCATTGCACTTCATTATCCCACAGGGAATTTAGGAGGATAAGACCCCAGTGATGTTTCAACAGCTCATATTCAAAACTGGTAGAAAATTTCTATTAGAAATACTTTGGAACTGGGGGAGGGGAGCTGTTTTGCCCACCAAAGTAGTAAAAAAACCTCCACATGCTCCTTTCTAAGGTTGCTATAAAAAACAAAGGAAAAATTCCAGCAAAAGTTCCAGGCAAAGAAACAGTGTTCCTTGTCCCATCCCTACCCCAGGTCAATTTACTCAACAAAAAAAGCCCAAAAGCTATTTGAAGAGACACATACCAGCACTTTTTTTTTTTTTTTTAAATTCTTGTCCCTGAAGAACAGTACATTCTGGTCAATTCCCTAAGACAGGTAAGGACCACCCTAGAGCCCCGCTCATTTTAGAATTATCTCAAGACAAGCATTCTTTTTCCACGCCACTGGCAAACAGCACTGTGGAACTAATGGGTGAAGATCGGAAAACTTTTCCTCTAAACAGGCAGGGCCCATGAAACCAGAAGTTACACGGTACCAGATGAGTAACTAGAGGAGACAGAAAGAAGTGTAATTTCTTATGGAGACAGATCATTCTAATCAGACAGACAATTTCAAGATGCATTTTGTCTTTTCTTCTTTATTGGTAATCAACATAAATCACAAAGGTAACAAAATCCTTGGTGCTCCCCCTCTCCCACAATTACCTGCCCCTGAGCTCTAAGAGAACGGAAAGCATGAAAGAAATTCTGGCATGCTTTATTTTGGACCATCAGGCAGCAGTTTGTACTGATAGATGTATTTTTGAGAGCATACAGCTGCCTTATTCACTAATTAAGGCTTCTGAGAGTGTAATGAAAAACTGTGTGATTTCACTGCATGGCAAACGGCCAGCACAATTTGTTCCAGATACACAAAAGAGATTTGAGTTGCAGATTATCTGGGTATGGGTAGGGTGAGTTTCATGCAGGTGTGCAGCAAAGGCAAGGGAAAGGGGCCTGGCACTGTATTCCCAGCACACTTACAAATCCTGGTATTGGAATTTCTTCCAGAGCATGAAGCACTGGTGACATTTACCACTTGTTCCAGTGTAACAACCCTTACCTGAGCAGCAGACAGTATATGCCATATGTACCTGATAACACTAGAGGGAGTGTGTAGAAGAGAAGGAGGAACAGCAGTTACATTTTTGTTGAAAGCGGTAAATTTGCAAGGTACTGTAACTTTTATAATATGGCAAAAAGCATATTCAAGTAAAGGACAGGATTCCTCCTTTCCATTCTTTCTCTTGATGTGTATTAGCTGATGTGAAAGTCCCTAACCATTAAACATCTTTTGTTCTTGCTACCAAGGGGAAGAGAAAAACCTCTTTCACATTGTGAGAGGGGACACCCATAAAACACTTTAGGCTTGCTCAAAATTGAGCAGTGCTTATGAGACACAATTCAGACAAAACAGTCTCCAGACAATGGCTGGTGTATGAACAAGTCTCTGAACAAAGTTGGTATTTCAGTAGTCAAAAAGACAGAGCCTAGGCAAGACACCAAGACCAGGAACCCCAAGAATTGCTGGCAAGCTAAAAAAGCACCAACTCCACAATAGCATCTATCCCAGAACATCATTGCCGTATATCACCCTGACCACACTGGCAGCAGCCCTGAGCTAGCAGAGAGTGTGAAAGATGCACGCTATCAAATTTACATACATCAAGCAGACAATATGACCAAAATTAAAAAGCTACTAATGCATAGCAATCTGCCAAACTGAAATTCTGGACTCTTTGGATATCCAGCTCCACGTCTGTATCTATTATATTAGGAACATAATCTATGGCTATCAGCAGCTGGAACATACGAGGTTTGCTTTCCTCAGTATTTGGAAGAAAGCCTCACTCTTTATCCCAGTGCTCCACAAATCACACTTTTCCCGCCAATTTCTCTGTACTGTAATCCAGATTATATCCCAAACCTTCATTCAAAAACCATCAGCTTTCAGATATTAAGGAGAATACTCATCCATGGAGAGAAAACATGTTGGAGAACCAGATCCCTCTCACTGATGGAAATAAACACATTTTTGGAGATAAACCTCAGCTTCAAGCACAGTTTTGACAGTCTGATCAGTACAAGGAAAAGTTGCCATTAAATACATGCAGGATCTTTAAGGGAAGGCATTCTCAATAGGAGAGGGAATAGGCAACTTCTTACAGATTCATTTAAGTTTAGCAGAGGGCAACAGGGCTGCCATGATCTACATTTTTAGCTACACAGTTTTAGAAGTCATTGGGAGTCATTGGAGTTTTTAGAAATGATGTTGTATTTAGTAAAAATGAATTGTCAATGGGATTTTTTTTTTTTTTAAGGGAGTTTGGAAGACAATAGCATTGTCAAATATTGGACACCCCTGTTTAAGCATTCCAAGTTCCCTGTAAAGGGACCTCTCACCCTTAACATAGCTGCAGGGAACAACTATGTTCCTTTGGCAAGTTCTTTTATTATTCCTAAAACATGACATGATTTTTGTTTGGTGTTCAAAAAGTTCCTTTTGTTTAGTTGCTTTTCAAAATAATTATTTGTTACTTAACAAAGAAAATCTCATTAGAACTTGCAATGCATTTGTTTCCTACTTTTTTTCCCCTCAGAATAAAATTTACTATTTTCCTGCCTGCCCTAGCTCACAGTGAAATCAGTCAGCTGTCCTATGCCTCAACAAATCATGGCAATTAACAACAAACACCACCACAGCACAAACATTTCTAAAGACTGTCCACAAAACACATCCAGAGACAATATTCAGAACACATGTATCAAGAAGCTCTTAAAACAGCAGTCATGGAAAACCTAATTAATCTGATTCAAAACAAACACTGTAGCCAACATTAACTAGGCTGCAAAAGACTTCTACAGCAACAAAGTGAACCTTTGACATGGCCAGTGAAGCAGTACTGCAATTCAGAGAGGGAGGGAGGTTTGGGGGATGGATTGGTGCAAACCACAGCATGCTGAGAGTAAAATAAGCAGGAGAGAAGCTCCTGTTGGAAACACTGAGCTCCATACAACCCTGGCCTAGGTATATCTTACCATGACACATTATGGGAACTAGAAATCAATGCTCCTACTAAAACAGTGGCATGATTTTTCAGAACTGCTGAGCACAGAGATGCCCCCATTGATTTCAGTGGGATCTGCTGTGTATTTGGTATCTCTGAAAGCTAGGCCACACACTTAGGTGCCTATATATAGCCTTAAAAGTCTAACTTCAGGCACCTATTTAAAATTAAGTTACAGAAGTCTCAACCTCTATTCCTGGAAGTACTATCAAAGTAAGAAAGAAGAAAAGAAGTGAAGCCTACAGGGGGCCAAATATTGCCCCTGGCATTTCAGATCCTATTGCCCGCCTCACAAGAGTAGCATTCAATCTGTTGCTGTGGCTGTAAAAACTCTGCAGGAAGATACCATGGGCCTACCTGTGTTCAGGTTGAACAAATACTTCGTGGTTATGAAAGAACACAGAAACAAAGCCCCCTGCCTGCATTATTAAAAAAAAGATGTCAATATTGTGATGACGGTCAACAACAAATTCTTCAGTCCTTTATTCTGGTCAGGCTACACATCCCTAGCTACTAGCTAAGGAACAGTGCCCCAACATGGTTAAAAAGCTGTTATGCACCACCCCAGAGTAGACATATTTCCCTTCTTAATAAAAAAAAAAAAAAAAAAATCCAGTTTATAGTGAGAATGGCAGGTCACCTTGAAAACATCAGACAAGAATATAGCACTGGCAGCTTTACATGATTTAGAGATGTTAACTAGTGACTTTACCAGCCTGCACAGCTTCTGTAGTATGTTAGGTGCTTCAAAAAGTTTATGGTGTTGCCTGTTTTTAAGCATGATAATATATGAGGATATTACCTCTGAACAACTACTGTGCTTCATTTGACAGAACAGGTCATAACGAGCCTTCACTTTACACTTTTGAAGCTTTGAATCAAGGGTAGGATTGTTGTTCATTTCTGTACCAAAGCTTGCTAAAATTGAGGTCCCTTTTCTCTCCTCACCACAGAGTGCATTTTTTTCACTGCCCTAAAAAAAGTGAATACACTTAAATCAGGGACATATGTTGTTCTATCACCTAATATTAAGCTGTTACAACACTGAAGTTTGAAAATATTGAATATATTGCTGCAGTTGCCACACTGATGAACTAAGGGTTTATACAAGTCTAGTTTTCTTCAGTAAATGGTTTTTCATTACCAAAAGTGGGCAAAGAAAACGAGCACCAAATATACTGCCTTGCCCAACATCACTTCTGGGTTTTGGAGAGCATTTGCCATTCATCATTATGGTTTTAGTTTTCCCTTGACTAGAATAGACCCGGAGACAGAGATTCCTCCCACCTCACTTCAGATACATGGCTGAGACTCTCAGAACAGACTGTGATGGCCCAAAGTTATTTATGTAGCCAGTGAATGCAGACAGAGGGGTCTCAGGAGGGCTGTTTATAACCACAGCCTGCTGGGTCAGGCCCAATGTCAATTTACCCCAGCATCCTGTCTCTGGCAGTGGTCAGTAATGGCTATTAAGTGAAAAAGCACAAGAACAGGACAAATATGTATTCTCTCTCCCTAGTTTACTCTCTTAACCTCTGCTGTCTGCATCTCAAACACTTGCTGTTCCCAAGGTAGCAACCTTAGACTAAAAAACCCTTGAGTGGAGTTATCTGAACATTTGCCTAGTCACTTTAAGTTGGGGAACTTCTGCCAACCCCATCATGCTGCAAAGAGCTCATCAGTGTATAGTCAATTATGTAGAAACCACTGCCATAATATCACTGCTTCAAAATCTTAGGAGGATGCTCTTATCCCATTGCAAGATACAAGTAGGCATCAGTAAAAACATCCAGGGGAACTCCAGCCTCTGGCAACAGAGGTACAAATGCCACACAACCAAGATCAAACTACTTTTTGAGCATCCAGGTAACCCAACAATGAAGAAGCACTATGGGAACTTCTAATAAGAGAGGCCACCAGCATTAGTCTCATTTGCTGGAGAGGGGCTGACAGAGTGTCTTGCTTCAGGTTGCAGGAGACTTAGGAAACAATGAGACTCCTGACCCTTAGCTCAGCTGTGTAATCCCCAGTCCAGACATCTTCTGTCAGATCTACAGCAACTATTTATCAGGAGCAAAGACACTGCTGCATGCTGGAAAGGTTTCTGTGGGCCTTCCTGGGAAACACTTTGAGATATTGAAATGCTATTTTCAAAGGGGTTTTCTAAGCAATATATTTAGCTTTATAAACTCAGCTTAAAAGCCAAAAATTATCTAGGAGTAAAAAAACAAAAAAACCCCACAACAAAACAAAACAAAACAAAACAAAAAGCTAAAAAAACCACCACAGAAGACTTTCAGGAAAAGTTGTCTGACAAACCATTTTTCCATAGTCTGTCTTTCAGCTAGCAGCAAACACACAGTCCTACCACCCTTCAAAAGGCTTGTAGCGAGTCAGGGGGATGCCTACAATTCCCAGCACCCCGTGTAAAACACTTTCAGGTCCTACCACTTTTTGCTCCCAAACTGATACACTGATCCAATAATCAGGTATCATGTCATCTGTTTAGCCAGTCCAGTCAATACGTTGCTATTTAAGTTGCATTATCACCGAGATATATTTGGTACAACATCCGCAAGGATTGTATTACAGAAGACTTAATTGTTTGCTACCAAAATGCAAGGCTATTCAATCTGCCCCACGCTAGTTAACAACAGGCATTGAAACACGACCCTATCTCACCCCTTATCTGCACTGCTTTCCCGGACAGCTTTGGGGACAGTACCTGATCAGTGTCTTCTAGACTCCGGTACTGGCTGCAGTTGCAGTGGACTGCAGAAAACCTAGTATTTGTACATGCGGATCTCACAGCACAGTACCGAAAAAATATCTCAGAACTGCTTGATGTCCTCACCCTCCCCTAAAACATAAACTGAGTTGAAAACCATAGAATCATAGAATGCTTTGGGTTGGAAGGGACCTTTAGAGGCCATCCAGCCCAACCCCCTGCAGTGAGCAGGGACAGCTTTAACCAGCCCAGGGTGCTCAGAGCCCCGTCCAACCTGGCCTTGAATGTTGCCAGGGATGGGGCCTCCACCACCTCTCTGGGCAACCTGTGCCAGTGCCTCACCACCCTCATTGTAAAAAGTTTCTTCCTTATATCCAGTCTAAATCTATTCTTCTTTAGTTTAAAACCATTATTCCTTGTCCTGTCACAACAAGACTTGCTAAAAAGATTCTCCCCATCCTTCCTGTAGGCCCCCTTTAAGTACTGGAAGGCCGCAATAAGGTCTCCTCGCAGCCTTCTCTTCTCCAGGCTGAACAACCCCAACCCTCTCAGCCTGGCCTCATAGGAGCGGGGGAAAAACAGTATTTTAAATTAGCTCTAAGTTAACAGTGTCCAACTGAAAAAAGGGAAAATGCCTGAAGTCACGGGACTGACTACCTCTGTATGGATCTTCTAGCCAGGCCCAGACACGAGGGAAAACATTACCTTCTGCTTTGCCTGAGTTGCTTATTACCATATTCCTTCAAAGCCTCCCAAACAGAGAGAAAAACATCTCCCATCAGGCTCCACCAAGGTGACATGGTTGCTGGGAGGCTCACAGTTGCAGATACCTACTACAGAGAGGTAAAAAGACAAATCCATTCTGCATGTGTGACCGAGGCTTGTGGCTCAGCCACTTCCAGCTTGCTTCTGGCAGCCTGGATATTACCTCTAAGATAAATGAATAAGAGTTTAGGTCTTATTGGATTACTGTTTATTGAACTTTATAAATTCCAATTAACAGACCCCTGAGCAATAAGAGACATGTAGTGTACTCTTCATTTTATAGTGCAATTATTACTGAGTTTATCCTCAGCTGAACAAGAGGTATTAACGGATAAAACATGGGAAAGAAGACATACTAATAGATAAAAGCAGATATTGGAGACAAGGAGATAAACAGATACAACTAGGAGAAAATGCACAAGGCAAGGAAGAGCACACGTGTTTGGCTGATTAGGTTATTTCTTTGCTTATACTACGATGCAGGAGGCCTACGGGAAATAGATGAGACAGTTACACAGATGAGTAAGTGTCCTAAATATGCAAGCAGGAGGAAAGAGGTAGGGAGGGGGAAGGAGGGGGGAAAAAAAAAGGTAAACAGCAGTCAAAATAGGACAGAATTTGGAATTTATTGTTTTTGCAGTTGCTCTAGAGGCATGAACATGTTGAGAAAGACCTCCCTATTCAGCATTTTGCCAACATGCAGAGAAAGTTGTACTAGTGAATCTGTGGTACTATTTAAAAGAACGAAACATGCTCAGGGTGTTCATCCATCAACCAATTTATACAAACAAGATGCAATGCAATCCTTCCATCCCCACCCCAATATTGGACAGAAATCAAGCTGCTAACATAAGGTCTATGGAAACTCAGCTCCATTAAAAGCCATGATGAAAGGAAGGTGTTTTTAAAGCATTGCTGCTACAGTTCTTTCAGGCCATCCTCATCCCTCTCCTCATTCCCACCTGCCCTTTTTTTTAATTTTTTATTTATTGAGCCTGTGCATACTGTCTTTTTCAGAGATAAGAGGAGTATGTATGTGTATAAACTGCAGCAGTAACTTACTACACTGATCCAGTTCTTATTGCCAGGGTTTCCTGGTACTTTCACGTGCTAAATATAAGAGCTCCCCTACCTGTCTGCTGCAGGTATTATGAAGTGGAAAAAGGAAAGAGATTCACGTCATCTTCATTTCATGCTTGAACTTTCACATTATGATTCTTCACTGGTGGGAATATTAGCGTGGTAGTTTCCAGTTCCTTCTCCCCCATCCCACCATGGTGTCAGAGCCCAGATGCCCTCTACAAATTTAGGTGTCCCTCAGAGAACTCACAGCTTACAAGATAGTGCAAAAAGTGAGTGGTGAGTGTTTTGCTTCCTAAATTCCCAAACACAGTTAGTGTCAGTTACTTAATTTAAAACAAGGATCCAAACAAAAGATCATTTCTAATGTTGGATGGATTCTTCTTGTCCCATAGAAAAATCAGCCCAGCAACACTAAAACAAGCTGAAGACATGGTTTCACTAGCAGGCTTAACACTCTCCTCCCTGTGAACTGATGTCAAGGGAGATGAGGGTCAAGGAGATGATCAGACATGCTATGCAATCACTAGCAAGTTAAAATAAGATCAAGTGGCTACACCTAGGTGTTGTGCATACTTGTGATGAAAGATAGCTCTGTCCCAGCACTGTTGCAGTCTGAACATAACGCTTGCAAAAAAAGGGCAGGTCAGCAGAGCTGCACACAAGGATTGTTAGGGTATTGTTAGGGTATTTAATTTCTACCCCATCCGTGACAGAGCTTGAAACTGGTTCTAGATCTGTTTGCCCACAAATTATTTCTTCTAGTTACAGAAAAGTTGCAAGGGAGACCTTGCAATGATCTTGTACAGCCTCCCTGCTCAAAGGAAAATAGATTTAGTTGTCACAGCCTGGTGCAAGTTTTATCTTTTCCTAAGGGTCATGAATGTGAACTCCACTGGAGCTGCTGGTGTCAACTGCAGTAGGTAACAGACTGCAGCAAATACCCCACATACTAGTAAGAGATCCAAACCTTGATCATCCTCTCTGTATACTATCTAGTAACTTCTGCCCATGCAAAGGAGGTGTAAGAAGGTTGATTTGGTATTGCTTTGAATGAACAAGCCTTTTTTCACCTAAGGAAGAAGATATGAAAAAAGAAAAGGCCTATAACTGTTTTTTAAAGCTTTCCTCCAAATATCAGGGTGATTTTTCCATAATACAGCAACAATCGAGTTTAAGAATCTTGATGGCCTCAGTTCTTTTTTTTTTCCAAATCCCATCCCTGCAGCTACCTCCAGCCATATCAATCACAGGGGTTACTTGCACTTCTCAACTACTTTCCTGCATACTCTTCTTCTTTAGGTGGTCGGAATCTGTAACGTCCATCCCCTTTAAAGCTATTAAGTAGCAGGCGGAAGCAAAATATTTCTCCACGAGTACGTTTTGTTGATAAAATAGAATCCACTTATGCAAATACTGACACAACACAGGGCCATCAGCAAAGCTGCAAACTCTCCTTCAGGTTAGAGGGTTAGAGGTTGCACAACACCTCAACAGTTGCTTGAAAGACAGCAAACAAGCCCCAGGTCAGCAAGAGTTAATCTACTTAACATATCTAAGAAAGTATTGCAAACTAATAATGGCCAGCCTACCCCCTGTACCACCTCCCAAGCCCCCCGATCCTGCAATAGATCATACAGAATGGATTACATTAATTTTCTATAAACTATATCAACTTGAGTGACATGTCCTTAAGGGTTAGGTGATTGATATCCACAAAGAAGTCTTATAATCTAAAATTATATTAATATTAATATTAAAGATTTTCTGTCCTTTATGTGCATCATTAAATTCCAAGTATAAGGTGAAATTGAAAACATACATTTTGACAGCTTATCTATAATAAATATGCAAATCTTGATGCCAGTGTGTCATCACAGACTTTGCTGCTCCTTGAAATATCAGAGAGATCCTTTCTTTATATGACATTTACAGTGAAAGATCAGATATAAAGCATTCTGTATGACTGAGATTTTCATTGGTTTAGTCTTCAAGCACAATGATAGGGGCTTCATATTCCATTGGCACCAGCATCACCCTTCCTCCTGTCTCCGCTTCGTGACACCATGGTGGGGAAAAAAATTCAAATGTTTCCACTCTTTCTTTGCTCTTCTTGCAGCAAATGAGTTTTAAAAAAACATACTCTCTGAAGGCATCTTAGCAACGCCTTCTCTTAGGCTCACATATATTACCAGAGGAGATGGTTCCACACAGAAGGGTTGGATTTAAACCAGGAGAGGAATTAAATGAGTTAATAGACAGGATGCCAGCTGTCCTTATCCGTGTGGGGGCACCTGAGACCTGTACAGTGCCACCCCACTCACATACACAGCATAAGGAATTTAGAAGCAGTATTTCCCTGATGGAAGCAGTATTTTGGAGCAGTACCCTTCCTATTCCTGCCCAATAGTCACATAATCCCAACCCACAGATACCCACTCCACCATATAACCTGGTACACAGCATCTCATGTTTCTGTATTCACAGAAGTTCAGAAGTCCGGCAAGGAGGTATTTCTTCATTTCCACACTGTTGCTTGCTAGGACTCTGCATGCGCAGTGTGAGGCAATGCCACTCGTGGGCTGCAACACAACACTTGCAGTGAAGAGCTCCAACCCAACTGTCCTGTGCTGACTATAATGCATCGTGCAGCCCTCAGCCCTTTCCTACCTCCACCCTCCTTATCAGAGGCTGCTGCCAGACAACAGTGGCAGGAACAGTGTTTTGTTGTGTGAAATTGCTGTGATTAGCACAACAAACATCTAATTTTGATTGGGAATTTGAAGTATAACTAATCTAAACAACTAATCACAGTTTTTACACTACCTTGAAAGAGAATGTGGACATGTCCATGTGCACATACAACTGCTCTCATTATCTCCTTCTAAATTAGTCCTCACATCTTCTTGTCAGTAGAGAAAGAATCAGAAGGAAATATAAAGGGATTTCAATGAGGAAAATAATTCATAAGAAAACAACCCAAGGCTATGAAATTTATTGTTTCAAGGTCTGTTATAACTGTTTATTCCTGACAAGGGCAGGGCACAGGTAGAAGAGGAATAAAAAGATCAAAAACCACTGAGCCATCTTTACTTCTGTTATCTTCTGGCCAAAGCCTGCCACTGGTGATGAAATGTGGGATATGAAGAGGGCAAAATGAAAGCCTGAGGTGTGTGATAGGGGTTTCACCGCAGAGTCCATATGTGTATATGGACAGTTGTGCTGAACAGGAGATAATAATACAAGGTAGCTTACCATGCAAAAGCATAGACCCCAGCAGTTTCAACAGAATAACTCCCTTCATCCTCAGAAGATTTATAATTTATAATTTGTTCAGGTGTTGAAACCTTCAGGGTCTTTTATTCCCAAAAAAAGGAGTAGGGATTAGTGAGGGAAGACCAGCCCCTTTTTCCATAGGTTTTTCAGTGTTGCCATGTCACTATTGCAGCTACCACTACTCCCCTTTCACTAAAGTCACAGGAACCTATGTTTAGAAAGCATCTAAGTTTACTCAACAGCGTCCTCCCTCCCACAACAGGCTTACGTGGAGAGTTTCAGTGCTTCAGAAACTCCACTTCCCAGTATGGCTAAGTTGTTTGGAGCCTGTAAGGGAAATCCTGCTGCCAGAGAAGGAAATCTGTGTCAAATAAGGCATCTCCCAGTTCATCCGGTCAGCAGCCAGACTCTGCTCACAGCCACACCACACAGCAGCTGCACATCATGAGATGTAGTTGAGGGCTGCCACCTTGCCTGCCATCTAGGAACCAAAGCAGGAACTTCCTAAGCTAAGAGATGCAACTCCAAAACCTGAGCTATAAAGAAAGTGAGCTCTGCAGGAAGGGCTGCAATCTTTGCAAACTACAGAGACAAGTATCAACAGGACATGTTGCCAATGCTGACCCCAAGACAGGCTATGTCTTCAGAGAAGGGGGCAAATAAAGGTTTTATTTCTTCTTCCCCTGCACCATTCTCACAATTAACACTCAGATCTTGTGTTGCATTCATCTCCGACTAATCCTCCCCTGCTTTATTTTTTATTTGTGTTGACTTGACACACCTTAATCCCTGAGTCAGCTCCTATTTCTTGTTAAACCAAAGGTAAATTATACGAAGTCTACCCAGCAATGTTAAAGCCAGCAGGATTTATAATGCAAAGCACCTGCTAAAAATACCCAGGCAAGCATACCAACTGCAAGAGCTTTCCACAGCGCCAGAGACAAACATGTCACACCCAGAAGATGCAAAGCAAAATGAGGGTAAAGCAATGCAGTTTATGAGAGACCAGGGTCACTATCCTGCACCCAGGGCCTAACAATGGAGAAGGCAGAGGCAGGAGAACTTCCCTCTTGGCTTCTGCTCATGCAACAATTTTTCACACTCCCTTCCCCAGCACCATGACTGTGCCACATCTCACGTGAGCATCACCCACGTCGCTCACTATACCATGCTTGCGTAGTCCCTGGGAGCAGGCGGCGTGCTTGCTCGCAGTCACACACGTATTCCTCCTGACTTGCAGGGACTCCGCACAGCGGTGTTTCATCTCACCCAGGGCCCTGCCTGTGCGTACTCCCTCACCCTCAGCTTGCACATGCTCCATCAGTACTGTGCTCCCATACCCTATTTTTGCCTCTCTCCTCATTTGTGTCACCATCTCGGTGTCCAAACCCCTGCCTTTCGCACTTGTACACGCTGATGTGTTCCTCCTGCATCCATGTCTGTGGCACTGTGTGCAATTTGCGCTTCATCTCCCTTCCTCCTGCCTGCCGACATCAGTCTCTCTTCCAAGCTTGCAAAAGCCCATGTGCCAGGCAGGAAGACAGTTTTTTGATTCATCCACATTATCAGCAAAGTGCATCCAGATCTGAACAGCCCTGTCAGCTCTTGAGAAATGAAACAATAGCAAGTATCTGGTGAATTTCATGGTTATCAACACTCCTAATCAGGCAGATGAACTGGAAAAAAAAGCATTCATTACTTTGAACTAATGATTCCTTAACATCTTTGCTTTTTGAGACTTGACTCGCTTCAGTTTCCTATTTTTATTTTTAAATGAACTGAAAACCCAGCCCTTTTTGCCCAGGAATTTCTGCAATATCCTGGAGCCTGAGGTCTCACTTCCTCCTCCCCCTCCTCTGGCTTCTGTTTGTGGAGCATCATTATCATTATGCAATGATGTTTCTGTCGAGCTGGCAGAGTTGCATAGTAAAGCGCATTAACCTGGCGATAACGGATCACTTACATTTTTTATCATGATCTATTGCCGAGTTAGCACACCGGGCCACTTTCAATAGCACCACGCACTCGATAAATTAGTGTGCTGGCCTAGAACCCGTGATGGAATATTGTTTGGATTTCTGGTGGCTCTGCAACTAATCGTGTTTTTCCCCATCTGTTTGCTTTGCTTTGACTTGGGGCTGTCGAGGGAGGGGGGTTTAGGGGATGAGGGAATAAGACATCCGTCTGTGTAAGATTTATCCCTTAGCACTAATTGTCTCACCCACTCCTTCATTAGGACCTCTCCCATCAACTCATTCCCAGTTGATAGCCTTCAACTCTGCCTGATCCAGGCAACGTGCTGAGCCCCTCCTCACTGTTTGTAGGGAGACAAAGTTTTCCCATGGCCGCTAGCAGTTTCTGTAATCAGATCAGCTCAGGAGCCCTACACCTCTGAAGTTGTCTCAGCCAAATCGAACAGGACTGGCGTCTCCAAAGTTTTGACTTTTAAACCCACACACCTCAGGGGGGAAAAAAAAAATTAAAATCAAACTGCCAAAGCATACCTCAAGCCAAGGGAAAACTCAGACTACTTATGTGACCAACAGCAAATCCCATCTGACTTCCAGATCCTCACCCGAAGAAGAAATGATAATGGTTTTTGAACTCAGTACGTTTTTGTGAGGATAACGACACTGGAGACTCTTTCCAGGCTCAACAGTCAAGACAAGGTCCCTGCACAACGATGGCAGGACCAAGAGATGGATTCCTGCAGTCATCATAGCTGAACTTTCAGGCCAAAGGAAGGAGATACATATTGCTATATCCTCTTTGCTCATAGTTTCTGCAGTGGACACACCTACCACAGCTGATACAGAGGGGGTTTTTTGGTTTCCTTTTTCGTGAAAGCCTTGCTTATTTTCCCTGCACTTCAGCTATAGGGAGCAAAAATAAATCATATTGGCACTATTTGCATAGGACCTACAAAGCCAGATTATGGCATCAGGTATCTCTATGCATAGTCCATTGAGAGCTGCCCTGTTATTACTGCAAGCGAAGCAGGTCACTAGAGAGGCCTAGAGGTCCCAACTCTGGAAACTTATGCATGTAATCCTTATGCCACTGCTGACCACAACAAGTTTATTTGTGTACTTAAAGTTAAAAAACTTCATGAAGTGCTTGCAAGATCAGAGTCCTATTTCCCTGGATGGTAGTTCTGCTGCTGGTAAATAAGTGCCAGGAAATAGAGCAGAGACATGCTGGTTTGTGCATCCCCAGGCACACGGAAGACAGAAGCAAACTCTAATATTTACCAACCTGAAAAAACTGTAAAAACAAGGAGTTTCCAGCTTCTCTGACAGTACTAGCAGCAGAAGAGTGAAATAAATTAAATAATCATGCCATAAATACTAATTAATTGCCATTAAAAAGTACTCAAATCGTATAAAAGAAAAATGCAGCCATTAATCAGAATAGCTCAGGTACCTAAATAAATATTTACTATTATGCGTGCATATTTAATCTACCTACCCATCAAAGACTAATGCTCTGTTCCTTGCCAGTGAGGCTTATTAACATCCTAGAGGGATAAAACAGTGCCCAAGAACTGTGCAGGAATGGGGCACAGGGATTTAGGAGTAAAACAGTTGCATAGGTAAAAGCATAAGCCTGGAAATGTGGTCCTATATGTAGACTTACATACGGGAATAACCTCATCTTATTACTTGTGTTTAAACTAACAGCTCTAGGCCCTAATACACAAGCTCATTGTCCCAAGCAAGCCCTTCTTAACAGATAGATCCCATCCTGAGGAGCTCCTAAGCAACACATCAAAGTCTTCTCAAGATCAGGATTTAACATATTGTATTAATGAGAATTACTTTCAAGCAACTGTGCAAGAACGGGTCTATCTATAGCTTTCAGCAAACAAAAAACCTCCATGTTTGAAGTCTGTTCAGAGGTGATTTGTTAGGGAGGTGGGTTGGAACAATTTTCAGGAGAAAAAAAAATCAGTTAGGAAAGAAAAACAGAACTTCTAAGCTTTAAAGAAGGGTGAAAAAAAAGATATAACTAGCTTTGTTTGAGAACACGCAAAGCTCACAAACAAGAATTAAGGATACTCACCATCTGGAACGAAGAGATTTAGCAGTCTACTGCCTACTGCAAAATGGACCCTTTAGGGCCTTTGCAATGCTTCTGCCCCTCATTTTAAAGGGTCATCCCCCCAAAAAACACACTAGAAAGTGCTCTCATTGAAGGGAAACTTTAACAAGATACAGCTTGGGGGAAAGAAATGGTAAAAAGAGAGGACACTGGGGGCTTGTTTAGATGCTATTATGTGATGCTTCTGGGGTTGTCCTGAACTTGTGTGTTCCTGCTTTTTGAGCAAATTGCTTTTCCAAGTGTCTTTAGGGGAAATTAAATATAAACAATTAATAAGTATTGGAAAGATTATTTTTATAATCTTTTTACAAGGCTTTTGCAGGTGTTTAGGGTTAAGGAGCGTGGACATGAAACATTTGTTGACAGCACGTGGACTATGTCTTCTAAACCTGGTGTTTATCCTGTGACTGCATAAAACGGATATTCTCTGTTCTTGGCTTGCTGTGGTGGCAGTGGAGGACACCAGTGCTGTTTTGGCACAGAGGGAAGGACAAAGACTCTCTTGTCACTCACCTTCCAGTAGTGTTGAAGAGCCTCCTGCTTTTCACTGATGATATTCTGGGTTTGTCGCTTGGTTTTCCAAACAGCTTATGTACTGCCCTGCCCTGCCTCATGGCTCTGAGCTTTGGCTGCACAGCCAAACAGGGGAGCAGAACATGGAAGTGGCTCCATGTGGCTCAGATGCTGTCTGGGACTTGCACATGCAAAGATAGAGCATGTGTGACACGTCACTATAACTGCGTGGGGTCCCTTGCATGAGCAGTCCAGCACATGTGGCTGTCTGTGATGTTTTCCAGAGATGTTTGCAGGAGAGGAATAAACTAACCTTGCTGACTCTGGCATCCCCTTGAGGAGAAAATTCCTCCTAGGCTGGATCACCATGAGGACCTTAACGTGAGCAGTTTAGATTTGCTGTAAAACTCTGTAAGTTTTAAGATGATGGGTGTGTTTTTTGCTGATTCCTTCTTAGGATATATTGTCTTTCTCTTTTGCTTTAAGTGTAAGGCAGGTTCAAATCAATGTTTTAGAAAATAGCACCTTGATTCTCTTGTCCTTGACCCCAGCCTGTTTTTCTCTGAAAAGAAGCAATGTTTTTTCTGTCAACTGTTAGAGAAACTACAAGCTTTGTGTTTCCATGACCTAGCCTGATTTTTAGCGCCAAGGAGATTTTAACAGATAATCCTCAAAAAACCAATGCCCTAAACATTTCAGGTGAACCTTTGTCTCATGTATGTAGTGGAGAGAGAGTGGTTTTGGTTGGGGATCTCAGGCATAGAGGAGGGCAGGCAGCTGACCTGGGTGTGCTAAGCATAGCTAGGGGATGCTGGTGCTGGAGATGGCTCTCTGGACCGATACAGGTCAGCGAGTACCCCACCAAGTACGTGGCAGTGATCTGATATGACAGCTACTGCTGTTCCCAAAGCAAATGCTGTGCACCAAAAAGAATCAAGATGGTGCTTTGGATGCTGCATTAGCAGGGTATAAAGATTTTTTGCTGCTTCTTGTGTCTTAATTCTGGACCAGAGAGAGTTTGAGAGAACGATGCTCTGGAAAGGGCATTTATGCGACTCAGAGGAGACCTCAGATCTGGGCCTCATTCCAAAATATGGATTTGTTAGAGAAAGCGTAGTTATGCTGACGGAATAGGTGCTTTTGGGGTTGAGTTGAAACTGAGCAGGGCATTTAAGGTTGGGACATAAGCACCACAAATTATGGTCTAGACATTTTTATTTATTTATTTATTTGTGGCTGTAGCTTCAGCTTTTTCCTATATCTCAATTCCTCTTATGTAACTGGGAACAGAAGCAGTTTTTACTTTCTAGGGGCAAGATAAGAATATAGGTTGTGAGCTGCTCTTGCATGATGATGATGGAAAGTATATAAGTATGTAAAACTCTTGCTGACTCCACTGATCACACAGTGCATGGTGCAGCATAAAGAACACTGGGGTTGGTGGTCAAAAAATTTAAGTTAATTTTTTCCCTTGACTGCTGAGTTGCTGCATGGCCTAGAGTGTATGACTTCCTCCCTTCTGTTTCTTTTGGCTTCCGTTTTTGCTAAGCATGAACAGCACCTCGCACTGTGGGGCACTGATTGCAGCTGAGCTTTCCAAACACAACCATATCACATAAGGCAAACTTATGAATTATTTCTATTGGTTGTCTGATAGAAAACAAATTTATTCTTACTCTTGTAGTAGAATGTCATTACTATTGCAAGGAAATGGAGTTTCTCCCAGCTGTGCAAAGCTGGTGACAGAACTAGGGAGCTTTGAACTTCCCGTGAATTTGCTAATGCATGAATCGTCACTGACTGGCAAGTAGAATTTTCCTTCATGCTTGTTTGTGGGTGAAATTCATTCCTCTCTGTTTAGGCTTACATAGCTATTTAAGCTGAGGCCGATGTGGAGGACTTAAGGATTACATAGGTATGCAATTGCTCTCTACAGAGGAGTTTAAGCTTTTCATCTACTATCTTAGTTTTCCTTTAAGATGGGGTATGTGTTGGTGATGTTGGAAGTCTCTCCAAATCATCTCGAGTTTGGAGCTAGAATCAGAGCTGGTGTGAAGAGTTAAACAATGCTGATTTCAGTGGAGCATCATATATTTACAGCAGTGTCCTGAATCAGACACTGGGAATTTAGTTCAATGACTCTTGCTTTTACATTGGTTGACTGGAAGTTACATACTGTTTCCTGCCTGCTGTAAGGCCAGAAAGACCAAAAGACCTGCTTCCCTTTGCATATCAGCTTCTCTTCTAACGCTAGACACAGGCTCTCATTTAGACACAGACCTCACTAACCATATCTTAAACCCAAAGACTAGATTAACTCTGTGCTAGTGCAAAACTGAAAAAGATTTCTGGATTGCTCACAGGAAATTCAGGGTACTGTGTATCCTTGCAGGCTACCAGAAACTGTTCTGTGGAGAGGGATCAGGACAGAAGGACTGGGGCAACCTGCCTGCCAGCTGGTGTAACTTACTTTTTCTCCATGGAAAAAGGCTGTATTTTTAGCTTAGTTTTCAGAAGACAAGGCCTATGTGATGGTGATGTCACTGCCTCTGACCCTCCACTTCTCCACTCCAATGATTTCTGAACCTATTTTCCAACCTCATATAACTTGCCTAGGTCAAAAATCTGAGTGACTAAACTGGAAGAAATTTTATGGAAACGAGTGTCTGGGTAGAGAAGAGACATTTAAATTAATGATGCCCTAGAGAGAGACCACAAGGGATGGCTCAACCATGTTAGCTGAAAGAACTCAATTTCTATTGGTCAAAAAATCTTTCCGGCTTTCTGTGTTTCCCAGCACATTTAGCTGTCTCAGATGGCACCTGTTGAATGAATGCTCTTTGTGAGACATTTCATATCAAGAGCACCCAGGAATAAGAAAGGAGTCAGTCTGTTGCTCTTGGGTGACTCCAGTAACAAATCAGTGCAGCCAGCCCTGCTTTCTACCAGGCCCCTGATTGTGCATAGTGCATACTTAAGGGTCAACTTAATCCCCTTTGTAGGTCAGATCAGGCATGGGTAGGGAATGCTTACACTATGGTCTGCTATGTGCTCTTACAGGGCTTCAACTCATTCTGTTTCAAATACGTCCTAACACAGCAAGAGTCGTGGTCTCACTCTTAACTTAGGCATTTCTGGGAATGGCTGGGCTGGTGGCCAGATGAGGTGTATGTGAGCTTGGAGATACCAGCATGAGTTTCATCTACAGAAAAAAAAAGAACCACCCTATGGCCTGTGTTCTCCTTCTGAGCGTATGAATGTTGCACAATGAACCCCTGCCTAGCACAAGCCCTACTTTTGTTTCCTTCACTCTCTCATGACTATTGTTTTAAGTTCCTTCTCCGACTCCAAATTACCACATCAAGCTCCAGTGTCCATAGCAGGGGAGTTTGTCCTGATGGACTCTCTAAAAAAGGAAAAGCAGCAGCTGGAGCAGTGTACCTCTGCTCCGAGAATCCTATAATCATTGTATCTAACTTGGTCCAAGCTCATGAAGTACTTTGGGTGCTTGATGATTCAACGCCCTGCATACCCTGCTAGGAAAGAAGCACTGAACTCGTTAAGAAAATGTACAGGAGCTGGAATGTACCTTCCTCATCTGGGATGCATCTGCATGAAAACAGGCAAAAGATGCCTTGCAGTAGTTGTGCCAGTGGGTACCTTTTAAGCTAATTTCTTAAGGCAATGTGTTTTTTCAAGCACCTATGCTATCTGCCTACCTAGGGATGGCTCTGTTTGTCAGTCTGTCCTTCCTGTGTAACCCTGAAACTCACTGGGCAAATTCAGCACAATATGGTAGAGAGGAGAGGTCTCGAAGACTATTATAAACTTCGTTAACCGGGTGACTGATAGTGAAATCACTGAAGAAAAGGCTACTAAGCTCACCCTTTAGTAGACATTAGGGAATCTGCGTGGAGAGCAACACATCAAAAGTGAAGCATCACCAGTTCTCTCTGCTCTCCGAACAACTTGGTTTTAGCTCTGCTGGACCCGAGTGAGACAGGCAAAGGACGGATTTAATTCCCCCGCCCTGACAAGGGAATATTCTTAGCCCCTGACATCATTATATACGAATCCCTCCAGGGATATTAAAGATAGAGAGCATAGTTCAATCTTGGTGGCGTCATGTCCAGAGGGCCAGTGGGAGAAATCCTCCTTGCCTAGTTAGGCTTAAAGGGAAACTTAACACGAGGAGGATGACTAAAGTGCATTTTAGAGCAAGTGATTTATGTAAAACTATAACCTTTATAAAATAGGATTAAGTGCCAATGTGCTTACATTTGGATGGGGAACGCTTGTTATTTGCCCTGCAAGAGTTATGGCCAATAGGTCTCTGCAAACGGAGACTGAGGAAGAGACAGAGAGTCTCAGCCACTTTTTCTTTTTCCCTTTGCTCCCGCCCCCCTCCTTCTTTCATTAAAGCTGCACATCATACAAAATGGCACCAGCCTCAGAGAGTCTCTGACAAAACCATTGCATGCAGCCTCAGGACAGAACTTGCTGCAGTTCATGTTCTTTCCCTCTGCCCTTCCTCTCCTTGCCTTTTGCTTTCCAAGTGTACATCTAATAAGTCAGATGAAACTTAATCTTGTTTGCTCTGTCTCTAATTCTCTCTTCCCTTCTCTATTCTCCTTTTCTCTTGCTGCTCTGCTTCCTTGTCCCTCCTCTGCCCTCCAGCTTCAAGTTGTTTTATGTTGCTCTAGAACAGCAGCACTTTTTGGGCTTACCTTTATTCTTTCCTGTTTCTGGCCTTCTCCCTTAGTTGCAGATCAATAAGTGCAAACAGTGGGCAAAGGAACACCAGTGGAATAAAAATTAATTGATACAGCTCAGTCCCTAGTTTATGTCTTTTAAATTGTTGAATGGGCTGATTTTACAGCGGAAGTGTGCTTGGAGTGGAGGGAGAAATTCTGCTTTTTTGCTCTAAGGCCCACAGATATTGGGTGATCCTGCTCAGAGACACAAACGCTGTCTTGAAGATGAATCCCTTGCCCAGGAGGTGCAGGTTGTTGAGTGAAATGATGCACTGGTCTCTGATGATTAGTAGGGAGCTAGTATCACAAAGGTCCATTTGCTACCACCTGTCTGTTCATACAGTCCTGGGTACTTCGGGATCTGCTTTGGGGTTTTTTCAGGTTCTGGGTGTCTGTAAAAATCTACCAACAAGAGATCTGCTCCTGCAGCATGAACTCAGCTCTCTAAGAAGATGAACTTTTTTTGCCTTGCATTTTTTATTGTTTCTTGTTTGTTTGTTTTGGTTTGTTTTTTTTTTTCAAAAATAGAATTTAATTAGCAGACAAGGTGTACTATAATTACTGAGCTGAGAATTCAAGCTTGTACCTTTATTTCTGTGCAAAAACTTTTTCCTTTTTAATGCCTTCCTCTGTGGAAAATGGGAAACATCACCCACCTGAAATGATGGAAGTAGGGAGCTCAAACCACTTAAAAATAACCACTGTCCAGTGAAATCTGAGTCTAGTAATTTCTTGGTTTTAAGAAAATCTTCCCCCTTGCATACTAGTGGGAGAACGGAATTGTTGGTAGACTTTGCTTTTCACATCCACTGCTGCTATCTCAGAAGGAAATTGTGAGTATAAATCAGTTGGGGGCTCTGATCCAGCTATTCTCTTCTCTTTTTGAGTGCAGATTGCTGTGTTTTCCTCTCTATGAAGTGGGAATTAGTCTCATGGAAATGCAAGGCCTGTAAAGCTGATTCTTATCACGCTCCAGTTTTCTGCTGGTATTATTGCAATGAATTCTGCGTTCTTTGCTCCTGGTATATATCGGGATTTATGAAGATAAGGGTTGGTGCAATAAGGATCCTCAATATTAGTGAGAATAATTAATTTCTAGTCTGAGCCCTAACATGACATGAACATGAGCCAGCAGTGTGCCCGGGTGGCCAAGAAGGCCAACAGCATCCTGGCTTGTATCAGGAATGCTGTGGCCAGCAGGAGCAGGGAGGTGATTGTCCCCCTGTACTCGGCGCTGGTGAGGCCGCACCTTGAATACTGTGTCCAGTTTTGGGCCCCTCACTACAAGAAAGACATTGAGGTGCTGGAGCGTGTTCAGAGGCGGGCAACGAAGCTGGTGAAGGGTCTGGAGAACAAGTCTTATGAGGAGCGGCTGAGGGAACTGGGGTTGTTTAGCCTGGAAAAGAGGAGGCTGAGGGGAGACCTTATCGCTCTCTACAACTACCTGAAAGGAGGTTGTAGTGAGGTGGGTGTTGGTCTCTTCTCCCAAGTAGCTAGCGATAGGACAAGAGGAAATGGGCTTAAGCTGCGCCAGGGGAGGTTTAGACTGGAAATTAGGAAAAATTTCTTTACGGAAAGGGTGGTCAGGCATTGGAACAGGCTGCCCAGAGAGGTGGTGGAGTCCCCATCCCTGGAGGCGTTTAAAAAACGGGTAGATGTGGCACTTCGGGATATGGTTTAGTCTGGTCTACCCTTGATTAGTCTAGAGTGGGCTTGGTAGTGTAGGTTAATGGTTGGACTGGATGATCTTAAAGGTCTTTTCCAACCCAGATGATTCTATGATTCTATGATTCTATGACATGTGCCAGTTATTGATGGATGAATAGTAAAAGGGGCAGAGCCTTTGCTCAATTTGAATTCTTGCTCTTTCAAACCTTTTCAATATACTCTCAGCTTTAGCCAGGAGTTGTAATGTTGCTTTTCTGCAATAAGTCCTTTTTCGAATTTTTCATCTTGACTCAATATGATTGCTCTCTCTCAAATGCTTACCTGCAGCTGTCAGGATTAGCAGCATTGATCTGCTCTCTAGACAAAACATGAAGACACTTTCACAACCTTCCTTTCTCAGATTTTCAGCTCTCCTGCTCTTGGCTAAGCTGGCCATACTCTAACGACAACTTTTCTTCCAGTGACTCTGCTTTAGTGCTGGAGCTCAGAGCACCACATTGAGCAGGGAATCAGGAGAGCGCAGAGGCAACTGAACTCCCCCCTCCCAACACCCAAGACATCCCAAGTCAGTTTGATTACAGTTTTGCTTGAAAGCTGCTGGGTCCCTTTGAGCCCAAATGGTTGTCATGTTTTACAGATGGATTATTCCAAATCCTTAGGGGGGAGGAAAAAATTAACAAGGAGGATAGCGTAGAAAACCACTGTTGCAACAATCACACTGGCTTCAGTTACCCGATGGCTGCTGTTGTGTAATGCAATCCCCATATATGGTGCATTACCGACTTCCAATATGCAGTAATATTTACATTAGCATTAGGACATCATCAAGCCTTTACTTATCCACATAGTTAAAATTGTTATCTGTATATGAACCCCAGAGATGATATATCTAGTTGTCAGCAGTGACCTGATGATAATAGCAGTACAATTTAGTTACAATATACAATATCATTAATCATCCAAATGTAGCATAAACAGAATGGACCATTTGCTAAGGTCTTGCCGGGGGTGGGAGGAAGGTCCCTCACTTATAACAGCTGTATACGCCAGAGGCTTCCCTAAGGAAAGGGGCTGGCAGGATGGGGGGGGGAGGTTTTCCATTGAAATCAGAATCACCTTCAAGGGTGGTACATGCCTCTATTTATTAGCATTATGCTACATATGCTAATGGCAGACTGTACACTATTTCTGAGCATTAACATCTGCTCAAAGCAACAGACTTTCACTTACAGAAACTGATTTAAACTCAGTGAAGCAGATAAACACAGAAATCTAAGCAGGTGGCTGCAACTGAAGGAAGAATTCTCAATTCCTGCACTCAACCGATGAACTTCACTAAAACCATAATTAATATTCAGATAACTATATTCCGACACAGAGAATAAACAAGATCATTTAAAGGATGCAGATTGTCTACCTGGGATGAGGGGAGGCAGGGGCTCAGGTTTGGAATATAGAGTGGTTTGAATAGAAATCCAAAGCACTCCTTAATTTTGTACTGCTGCCTTTGATGTTGGCCTGGGCCAGAAAACACAAATAGCAAGAGGACGTTATTGCATTGTTCACAAGCACAGAGTGGGAATTAAACTTTTAAACACGCACTTTGTGGAACTTAATGATAGAAATGAACTTTTCCTTGCAGGATGTTAGATGGTGTAAAGATCTTGTTACAGAAGTGCTAGTAAATTTGGTCACTACTTTTAATACCCCAGCCTTTCATTTGGGAAATGTTGTACAGGTATGATAAAAATATGAACAAAAGAAATCTTTTTCTGTTCTCTCCAGTCACACTTGCTCAAGTTTTGTTTTGAGCACTGATAACTGGTTCCAAGTGAAAGACCCACCAGTGTTTCATTCACAGGATAATGTTGCAAAAGCAAATTCTCCCCATTTCTCTCAAACTCTAGACTCATCTGAAAGGTTGGATGGACTTTACATAGAGTCTAGCTGATCCTGAAGCTTAGAGTCAAACATTAAATGGGGGTGAATTTTACATAGATTCAGCTTTTATTACAGGCATTTGATCTAGTTCCAGATGTACCATTTCTCCAAAGAATTATGCGAGTTTCTTTTCTTATACTAGGGGTATATTTCCTTACGGCCAGTCCTAAAAGGCATATTCAAACCTTGTATGCTCCAGCTAGGTCTCTGGACTGGTATTTCCTCTTGGGTGCTTCCAAAAGACTCTGCTCAAGGCTTTATTGTGCCCTCTGAATTACTTTTTTCCTCCCTATTGATCAGATGCACGGACTCAGGTGGAATATGTAGTGCACATACGGTACTAAGTTTTCGAGAATTGTGGATCAGATCTGCACAATGATGAAATTGCTCATTACTGTTCATTACATGAAGAAATGAACCACATCAGGCCTTGGAAATCCCTTGGGTTGAAAATGGTGAGAGGCTGGGAGAATACTTGAGGGAGGTATTGTATACACTTGCCTTGTTCTTACTGGTCTCTGGGCATGTGTTTATGGTCACTGCTGGGTGCAGAGTGGCCTTGTGTGCTCCATACCTCTAAATCAGTATGGCTGTTCTTATGTTCTTAAGAAAGCAACATCTTTCTTTCCTTTTTCTTTCTTTTTCCCTTTGCATCTTTAATGTTGAAAAGCTTTTCTAAGAAAACCTCAGAGACACAAGCTTTGTTTGTAAAGCTGGTACCTGTGTTCACTGGACTCCAGGAGAAGGTGAATGGGAATGAATAACAAGCAAAATTTAAAGGATAATTTTGAGACCTGACCCTCGAAATAACTAAATACACCATGTGCATACTCAAAGAATGAATCTGCTATTCTTTTTTTGGTATTGGTATCTCTTCCAGTTTCTACAAGCCTGGTGTGCTTTGCTGTGCTTCCTCACAACCAGCTCCGGAATGTGTGAGAACATATGAGAATCTCAACTGGTTTTTTTAGGTACATTTTCCAGTTTGTGTGTTAACTGACAAAATCTGAATCTTAAAGGTTGAAATATTGCAAAACAACAATGAGAAATCTCAAATCGTACTGTTTTGAGCTAAAATGATTGAATGTCTTTTGTCGTAATATCTTTAATCCAACATTATAATTTTGGATGGTCTCTTCCGTTTTTCTGAATGCATCAGAGCCACCAATAAAGCTCTATTAACCTTTAAACTCCAATTTCTTGTTTTCTTTGAAATCAAAAGTAGCAACTTCATGGCCTTCCAAACTCTAATAGCAACTCCCTCTTCTGCGTACACTGGGAATCACAGGGTATAACTATGCTGCCCTGATGTTTTGGGAGGAGTCCTAGGATACTGGATACCTAAGATACCTATATTACTGTGAAGATTTGAGGTTTACTCCTGCTGATCCACCCTCCTGCATTTTCACCCCCCAAGTACAGGTCCCCCTATTGTCCCTCTATGGATTCTGGATATTGGAGTCCACTAGGTATTTTTTGTGCTACGAGTTACCAGAAATGCAGAGGCAAATTCTGCTATGCCCATGCAATCCATTTAACTTGAGTAAGGCTGCACCCCATTAAGTACTTGTGCTGGTTTTGGCTGGGGTAGAGTTAATTTTCTTCATAGTAGCTAGTATGGGGCTATGTTTTGGATTTGTGCTGGAAACAGTGTTGATAACACAGGAATGTTTTAGTTACTGCTGAGTAGCGCCTAGACAGACTCAAGGCCTTTTCTGCTCCTCACCCCACTCCACCAGCGAGCAGCCTGGGGGTGCACAAGGAGTTGGGAGGGCACACAGCACCCCAACTGACCAAAAGGATTTTCCATACTGTATGATGTCGTACTCAGAATGCAAAGCTGGGGGAAGAAGAAGGACGGCCCGGGGGGACACATGTTCAGAGTTATGGCATTTTGTCTTCCCCAGTAATCATGACGCGTGGTGGAGCCCTGCTTTCCTGGAGATGGCTGAACACCTGCCTGCCTTTGGGAAGTAGTGAATGAATTCCTTATTTTGCTTTGCTTGCGTGTGAGGCTTTTGCTTTACTTATTAAACTGTCTTTATCTCAACCCACGAGTTTTCTCACTCTTACTCTTCCGATTCTCTCCCCCATCCTGACAGGGGGGAGGGGGGGAGTGAGCAAGCAGCTGTGTCGTGCTTAGTTACTGGCTGGGGTTAAACCACGACAGTAGTTCGTCATATGCTCAACAAAGTCAATAATAAAGCTCCTACCGGCTTTAACTGCCAGGACCAGAGCTGAACTGGGGGTAGAATGTATGATGTTGTTATCACTTTAAAATTATTAGCTTCCATATGTTCCTAAATTTATGGGTATTTAAAATGACTGTTAGAGGCATGCATGACTTTTTGAAATTCTGTTCAAAAGGATTTGTTACTTCAGAATATTAACAATCTGGAGGATTTTTCAGATGAAATTATTAGGCTCTTGTAGCTTTTTCTTTTTTTTTCCCCTTGTGCTTAATTGTATGCACGCGAATGGTTTCATTGACTGCTTTGGAGGGGTGCGAAAAGATCTGCCTGAAAAAGTGTTCTGTATAAAATCACAAGGGGGAAATGAAAAGAATGCCTACCAATCTGTTAAAAAAAATAAAATCGCCCAAGTGTGTGGTATCAATTTCCAGGGAAGAAAAAAAGGGTGTTTTCAAGAGCCCCTAATGCAGTCCTAAGTAAGTCTTCGCTGCCAGCTTAAAAGAAGAATTTGTCTGAGGAAAAACAAAGTAAAAGCAGCCACCAAAGAAGGAGCATGCCTGCAAAACCAAACTTTCTTTAAAAAACATACTCGCAGCTGTTGCCAGACCACACTGCAAAACGCAACACAGTTACAGCCATCTTTTCCCCCTTGAATTCCCCTGCCTTTTTCTGCATGTGTATTAAATGCCTGGCTGTTATCCACTCAGCGCAGTAGGGTCACTGAAGATCAGATGATATTCTTTTAGCCGGCCATGACTGAGCGAAATACAGCATCTGTGTTTGGAGACAGGGCCCCAGTTCTGCACCGTGTTATTTATCCAACCGTCAGGAGACGCAGACTCTTGTTGCCTCAAACAGGAACAGCCATCGGCTGAAAGCGGAAGGTGTGGAGACATTTTCAGGATGGTGGCTGCTGGCATAGAGGGCAGGAAAATGCGTGTAATGGGTGGACTGACTGCAGCTAAGCCATCCCACTGCCTGAAATATGTGGGGCACTCTGTACCCCAGGGTACCCCTTTGGGTACTGGGAATGCTGCTGCTTTCCTCCTCCCCACAAGCGAAGGAGAGGTATAAGGTTTGCAAAGCAGTCGGAAATCTCTGTTTGAGCGGTAGGACAGCTGTACGAAGATGTATAGTTATTATAGACATATATATAGCAAATAAACCCGACTGGAATCAGGACATCAAAAGACTGATGCTCTCTCCCAAGTATTCATCCTTTAAGTACTGTGTCTTTCTTTCTTTCTTGTTTTGTTGACTGCCTATTAGTGTGCTAATCTCTTGGGAGAGATTACTGAACAAATAGCTGTTGGACAAAAATAATGACAGGGAAGGAAAGCACAAAAAAAATGTAAGAAATGGAGGAGGGGCCAGTGATGGTAGAAGCAGAAGCATATGAAATTTCTCATCGGTTTAAGAGTGAAGGAGGGCAAAGAGCCTGATTTCCCCATAGGTCCAAGGGAAAGGGAAACCGGCTGTGCACCGAGGGGACTCAGCACCCTTGCACGATCTGTCCCTGCCTTGCCCCAAAATTATAAAACTACATCCTATATGGGGGGGGTAGCAGGCCATGCCCGGTTCCCCTCTTCACTGTTCCTGCAGGCGCAATGGTTGCTGTCTGCGTGAATGCTTCAGATTAAAACAACGACTTCCTGAGCTAAACAGCCTGGGTGGAAGCTGGGGGCAGTGACAGACTCATGTCCTCCATGGATCTGGCATGGACGGAAAGCGTGCAGCGTACCCCAAGCTGTGGGCGATGCCAGCCGCCCGCGGGGACCTTCACCAGATCCAAGCTCGGCACCCGCAGCCCCTGCTGCTGCCCAGCCCTGGCCCCACCGGAGGCACAGCTCAATGCGAGGCAGGGCCCTAACTGATTTTCCAGCTAACTTGTTCAGAAAACAAATCTATTGTCCATGTTATGTGTTGCACAAATATTGTCACTTCCCAGGAGGAGATATTTATCTATATTTGCCTAGGATCGCTTTTGAACTGGACATTGAACCCATTTCCACGTAATGATTAACACTGGTGGCGGAGCAAACAAAGAGAAATAGCTTGGAGTGAGTTGGTTTAACAAAAAAAAAAAAAAAAAACAAAAAAAGAAAAAAAAAATCCCTGTGGTCTGGTAACTCTACAGTCAAGGGAAGGCATTCTGTAATCTGGGAACAGTCCTATATATAGCAATATGCCTGAGTGCCTCTGGGGAGTTGAAGCACTTATAAATCTCACGTATTAGATGGAGGCAGAGTACAGCACTCTCACTGTTCATATGGAGGTGGCTGTTTCTAGTGGTTCTTGTGCATCTTGGAGTAATATCCCCGTACTCCAGGCTGCTGCTTTAAGAGAAGAAGAAATCCTTTTTTCTTTTGTTCTGGCCTCTTTGGCTCTTTCCTAATTTCTTTCCTACTTTGTCTACTTTTTGCTTAGTTTGGAGAGACTGAGAGCAGACCATTACCTTGATAACTAGACTTGCATGATTTTTTTTTTTTTTTTGTCAGCTATTTGTAGAGGAAAAATAGCTTAGCAGGAAGGAAAGTTGTTCACAGATTTAGAGGAAATTTGGCAAGTTGTTTCAAGCAGGACATAGAAAAGATACAGTCAAAATATTTTCTTTGATTATCTAAAAAAAAAAGTTTACCTGTGGGAATAATTGCTTTTCTTAAATAGCCAGGACTTGGCTTTATTATTTTTTAAGAAAAGTATAGATGCAGGATGGCCCAACATGAAAGTGCTCAAAAGCAAAATACCTTGAGATTTTTTTTCTTTTTATTTAGAAAATGAAATAAATTAATTTTTGAGCTTAACCTTAACTTCTTTATTTTTTTTTTCCTTTTTTCCTTCCCCCCACTGGTAAAAAATATCCCAAACCTTCCAAGCCAGACTTCATTAACTGTTTGCAGGTCTGCAGTTCTGATTTCTCCCTGGACCTGCAGTCCCTGGGTTTCACTGCCTCCTCCATCACCGATGTGTCCTATGTCCTTGGTCAAGACATCAAATCTCCCACTAAAGATTTCTTTCTCCACACATGCATGTGCAGCACCTTGCACAGAGGGGACTGGTTTTGGTAGCGACCTGAAGATGTCACTACTACACAGTGAATACTGGTACCCTCCGCGTCCTGTTCTTTAGCAGCAGGATGGCTGCACTGCAGTTACAATGAACATGCAAAAAATTCCAATAGGTATCACAAAGTACAGTTTTAGCACTTAAAAGACACCAATATATTGACCCATTTGTGTCGATATTTATTCCTTAGCAGCTGCATTACAATGGCATATAAGCTTCTATCTAGCTTCCATTAAAATCAGTGAAAAAACTCTCATTGACTTAAATGGTGCAGGATAAACCCCTAAATCTTTAATGTAGTCATGTGCATGTCTGTTTTTCTAGATAATGTAACCACTACAATGTAAAAACACATCTATTACGGGCACTTTGCTCAAATATCTGTAAATGTGACAGTAATCACACTTCCATATTATATGCTGTATATCAACAAGTTATTTCTACTTAGTGAGAAGGAAAAAAAAATTCTTAAAAAGTTCTTTTCCAAAAATGTAAATGTACCTCCGTATAGAAATTCCCAGCTAAGAATGCCTATAAATATTAATTCTTCATAACATATACCAAGGCTGTCTCACACTAGGAATTTCACTCCAAAAGATTCAATCCGTACGCAGTCACTGCATGCAAATATTCCTCGGTGCCTATGCATCCTGTCATTAACAGCACCAGCTGGGTTAAAATAAGGCTGGCACTTATACCGAACGCTGTCACTGGGGATGTCAGATCATTTTCAACCTCGCCGCAGCCTGATCCTGCAGTTAGGATCAAGTTATGGTCAGTTTTACTTGCCATAATCAGCAGCTACTCCTGAAGTGCCTTCCCCGCTGCCGCCCTGCAGCGCTATTTCCACCCGGCATCAGAGAGGAGGTCTTCTGGGCTGCCACAGCTTCCAGGCTTGGCGGGGAAAGAGTGTCACACCAGTGCCTAAATGTCCCTTCTGGCTATTCTTAGAGGGCCAAATCCTCAGTGAGTGAAAAATCAAGAGCTTCATCCTTCTACCTGCTGAGGGTTTGGTCATCTCGAAGCAAAGAAATGGAGGAAAATGCTTTCCCCAGTTGTATTTGCAGCCTTTCTCACACACTGCCATCCCTCCCTTCTTCCCTGCTCCATCCTGTTGGTGTGCATCTGCAGCTCCTGATTCCTTAAAAGCAGGGGTGAAGGGCTACAGAGGTGTCCGCCGTGTGAAGATACGTGGGTAAAGCAGACCCTCCCAGGCCAGTTATCTCCCCAGTGCTCCTGTCAGAGTGTCTAAGACCGGAGGACATCCCTCCCTCCTGCCCTTTCTCAGGTTGCAGTAAAGAAGAGCTGGAAGGGCAAGAAGGAACCTGCTGGGACACATTCCAGGGTGGCTGTCACTTTTGCTGTGTTAATTAGCCAAGACCTAAAGCCATCCCCCCAGCTGCTGCCGAGCCCCTCCTCACCCCTGGCTCTTGCTGGGGCACCTGGAGTGCTTGGGCCGCTGCGATGGCTGCCAGCCACGTTGCCGAATAACGTCTCAGCGTCTCCTCACACTTCCCCCGTCTGCCGGAATCCATCTGCTGTCTCTCGTCCCCTGCTCCTTGAGGCAGGAGGTGTCTTTTTGTCCCCCATCTGTGCAGCACCCAGCACAGGGGGGCTCCCGGCCCCATCAGAGGTGACATGAGATACAGCTCTAGCCCAGACCTGAGGCAACCACAGGATGCTACCACGCCATGTGAAGCAGGAGGGTGCATTTAATGCAGAGAGAAGGCTGAACTGCCTTGCTTCTATTTGCTCTCTTTACACCATTTTGTGGATTTTTCTACACCCTAAAAGGAGCCATGGGCTCATCCTAGGTATTGGGGTGTACCCCAAAAGCTGGCTCACCATACCTTACAGGAAAGAAACAGCCTTGCAGAAATGGAGCCACCTGCCCAGGTAGTGGTGTCTTTAGGCTGGTCTGCAGTAGGATTTGGAAGACGGGAATTAATATGCATTAATACTGCAGCCTTGTTGAGGCAATGTCTAAATAGTTTAGATGATTAAACACTCACAGCCTTTGCTGCCCGAGCCTGTTACTGCCTTTCAGCTAACACCTCTAGAGAAGGTTCTAACCAGACACCAAGACAGAAAACAAAATAAAACTTCAGACAGCCTGATCTTAAGCAGTGGTGTTTGGAGAGGGAGAGTTAGGGGCACAGATTACACCTCAAGTGACCCTGATGCTCTTTTAACTGGTAGGTTTCCTATCATCTTGGCAGGTAAATGCACACAAAACTATAGCTATGGTATAGTGACTCATGCTCCTCTAGAAGACTCTCCCTACATGCTCCAAATCCTCACTTCAATCCCGCAGTATCAGAGATGAGCCAGCAGGCTTGTAGGAGATGACTGAACTTAAATCAACATCTTCAGCATAATTTTTTGGGTAGGCTTTAAACCTGTTCCATGAATCGAGGGAGCTGTAATGGCATAAGGGCTCCCCCACCCCATCCCCCTATATAACTGCATCTAAACTTGTTATCTGTCAGGGCTGTGATCATTTTGGGTTGTATAATGTGTTCAGCTTCTGAAATGTCTTCTGGCCCTGGTGACTTTGCAATGGCTTTCACAAGATTTGGATCCAGCCCCTCCTGTTGTTCTATAGCTGCATCTCTGATTATGTGAATGCTAGTATCTGGGGAAGGGAGGTCAAAAAGGTCCCCATCTGTCCTGATTGTGGTACACTCGGGCCTGATCCTTTCCTGCCAGTTGCTGTGAGTAATTCTGCCCTGCCAGCCCATCCAGGCAATAAGGGATTGCTTGTGAGGAGTAAAGGTGGAAGACAAGGATGTCAGACAGCCCCTCCTGGAAAGATTTATAAATGCACCATAACCAACTTCACAGGCTTAGTACCTTAGAGAGTAATTGAAAGAGATGTTCCATATTGATCTTTTCAGAAAGTTCAGTTTGTCTAATCCATCCCCTCCCTAGAGCTGGGTGAAAAATGTTTGAACTTGTAGTGCTGGGGTTGGATTCTGCTCTCTGTCACCTGGGTGTAAACCTAGGGAGGCAATTCTGAAGGCCATGGCAGTTTCTATGGTGTAAGGGAGAGCCGAAGCCAACCCCAAGTGCAGACAAAGTGTACTGGGGTGTCTGTAGCTGGGCTTGGTTTGAGGAAAACCATTTCTGTCACTGCAGGTTTCCAGTGATTTTATGGGATGGGCATTATGTATCCATGTTGTGATGTGAATGCCAGGGATTTACTACAGGAAATATGGAGAAGAAAGATGATTTTGTGATTAAGAAATCAGACTGGGACTTGTATAATCTGTGTTTAATTCCCAAACCAGCTGTGGATTGCTGTTCTGCCCTTGGATAAGTCATTTATGCTCAGATCCATAAAGCTATTTAGGTATCTAACACCCATGATTTCAATGGGAGTTGGGCTCTAAGTGCCTTTAAGGATCTGAGTCTTAATCTCAGTGCAACTCAGGGTTAGGAATCAAACCTATTAGATCACGATCTGATACTTCTTTTCTCCTACTGGATGCATGCTTGTTTTGTGTCCATTTGGAATATGGTAGGTCTATATGTGCCTATACAGCATCTAGCACAGTGGGGTCCTGATCTCAGCTCTTGCTGGAAAAATATAATACAAATATGATCACAATTACAAAAAAAAAAAAAAAAGCATCGAGAGTTAAACTGCAAGAAAATAATCTAAGGACCTTAATACTACAGTCTATTTTTTAATGTTCTCTTGTGCTTTAAAAATTATTATCAAACCCCATGTCTTTTGCTGTGCACTGATCTCCTGTGACCTTTTAAATTATTCAGCCTTTCTAGTGGCCCTTCCTCAAAACACCTCAATTATTTTACAAGTGTGAATTAGGCTTTGCATCCTACCTGTCCAGACATTACATTGCTTACTTTGCAGTTCAGGAAACTGAGTCACAGAACTTTGCCCCAAACAAAAGGTACATAAATAAGCACTTAGGTCTTGAAGCAGCAAAACATCCCAGTAAATGTTGCCCTGGTACAGACCCGCAGTCCCCTTTTTCAATCAGAGTTACAAGGACACCGACTTTAACCAGGTCTCTGGGGATGGGAGTCCCAGTTCCACTCCTCTGGTTATTAAACCACTCTTTTCTGCCACCTCCTCCTGCTCCTCACTAGGTTTGTTCTTCTAATAACAGCATTCTGCACTCTAAGGTTATCCCTCTCCCTCAGTAAGAGCGGGCAATATGTGGTCCTTCATGTGATTTTATGCCAACAGGATCATGAAACCAAGCAACCACAGAGAACACACCGTTTTCAGGGTTGTGGAGTCTTTCTGAATAAGAAACTGTTTAAACCTTGTACCAGATATATCATCAGGTGTCTGGCAGTGTTCACACAGTATGAGGATGGCAGGTGTATCTTTTGCTAATAGCCATCAGGAAGAGATGGAGAAATGACAGAGAGTTTTCTCCATTCTCATTCCCCCGGACTAACGCACTCTGCATGCGAGATATGGGGAAATTCCTCACCTCCAGTTGGTAGTTAGGGTTTGCAGGGACCCAGGCATAGCTGGGTGTTATCACACTTGAACATGAAAAACCAATCTCAAAATCTAAGCCTGCTTCCAGGAAGGGTAAGACAGTTCCATGGATGAGCACTGGATTCTTCTTGTGTGGGCCACATTTTCCCCAGAAGTAGTAACTATCCTTGATATTCCTGCAGTTTTTTTAAAGTGCAGGTTCCTAGATTTCTGGCACTGCCTCCTGCTTTTTGGATTTCAATATCCCCAAGGGCCAGATCCTCTCTGAGGATTCACTGCATGGAGGCAAACCATGCCGTCTGGGGAGCACTGAGGGTGAACGGAGAACCAGAGACATCCAGTGCTTCCTGGCTGTAATGGTTCATATCTTCTTAAAAGAGCAAGAGGGATTTGAGGGGGATGCTATAGCCTTACTTTGAAATAACCTTTCTGTATAAAGCAATTAACTCTTTTCCTGAATTAAAAGGAGCCCTGGAATGCCTACTGGTGTTGCAGTACACCTAAGACTTGCCTTATCAGGATGAAATGGGGAGAATCATGCCAGGAGGAGGACATTATCCTTATCGTATCCAGGAAAATGGGAGCAGTTCCACCTGGTGTTTAATTCATGTGAGTGTTGCTGATGGGTTTAAAGCTCTTCTGGTTCTCTCATGCGTGTGGGGAAAAAACAACAACCGATGACAGAGTTCTCCAAATAAATTAAAGGACTTTCTTTCCTCTACTCAGTTGCCCTCTCTGTCACATTCCTCGCTCTCACTCCTTCCTTTCTCCCCTATAAAAAATAATCAGTGCAAACTAAATGAGCTAAAAGCCATCATCTTACCAAAGCATCTTTGTGGAAAGGTTTAATTTCCTGTCCTGCTGTGGTTTTGTGTGTGTGTGTTTTTCTTTTCCCCAATGGAGGGAAGGAAATAAAGTAAAAAGGAATGGGAGAAAAAAGAAAGAGAATCAAGAACTTGACAGCCAATAAAGAGAAGGGATGTTTAGGAAAAGAACAGCCTGATCCTGCCCGCATTTCCATAAGTATATTTTCTTTGCACCAAAAGGATCAGCCACCCCTATAAGGATCTGGAGAGGTGGGTAAAACATAAAGCAGGTAGCGTCTATCAGAGAGATGAAGTTTGTCATTCCTACACCCTCCTATCCAGCTCGGAGCGTCGTTGTACAAAGCACCAGCAGCCACGCGAGACAAACTATGGCAGTGCACAAGGGGCTTGCAATTTACGACCACTGGCAAGGGGGTCTTTTTTGGTCTCTGCCTATTGTGGAGGCAAGTGGGGCTGGGTGGCATCCCCGACGGTGTAGCATGAGTTGGAGTGCCAACAAGCCCTCCCTGGAGAGAAAGCCAGGATGCTCTCTTGCAAGATCTGAGCACCAGGCAACTGTGTGCAGCAGAACAGATAGGAATGAGCCACAATGTGGCAGCATTGTATCTGGTGTGTTGAAAAGACAGTGAGAGTCAAGCTAGGCTGACCTTGGTCCTGCCTATATCAAATCCGAGCTGATTTATTAGGAGAGGGGCAGTGCTGAAGGAGACATACGACGAGTAAAGTTTGTTCTCAGGTACTGGTGCTGCAGTAACTGTCCCTCTCTGGAGAAGAGGAAAAAGGAGAAAAAAATTGGGGTGGTTTGCTGCTTATTCCCCAAAACAGTCTGGATTCCCCTGAGCAAGAATCTGGCAAAGTTCTGCCTGTTAAGAAATATCCGTTAAAACAGTATGTACAAGTCCAACAAGGTTTGATCCCCGGTACTTCAGGTGAATGTCAATTTGTTAACTTTCTGGAAGATCTCAAAGTTCTTCATGGGGAAGTATTATTTATCCAGTTTTGTAGAGCAAGGATCAGAAACAAAATGCCAACACGTTAAATAACCGCGTTTTTTAAATCAATCCCTAATTTACAGTGACCAACTTGAAACACCAATTGCAGTAGGGACCCCCCCTCCCCAAAGCACGTACACAATGAGCATACAAAACAAGTAGGCACTAAAAAAAGTGACAGCCAGTTTTAATTTTTCTCTAGAAATAACTTGCTCAGCATCTACGGAGTAAACCAACAGCTGAGCTAGGAAAAAAAAAAGCCATCTCTCCTAACTCCCAGCTCTCAGCAACACTGTAATGGTGCATTAGAAGTCTAGATAGGGCTGCGAATCAAAGACTGTCCTCGTGGCAGGACCCGGGTGAGGTGGATGGCTTTTCTGGGCAAGCCAAAGCAGCTCGCCTAAAACAGAAAGGGAATGAGCCACCAAGACAGGCCGCTTGCTTGTGAGGTTCATTTTGTGTGCAGCACCTCAGAAGGATTTCCGTGCCTTTCTTTCTCTACCCCTTAGAAAGACAACATCTCCCATCAGGAAAAAAAAAAAAAAAAAACAAAGAAGGGAAAATGCATTTGGGTTGTATAATTTGAGCACGAAGCTGACATAAAAATAAGGGCTTCAGCATCTGGGCTTGGTAAGGGAGGGGAAGAGGGAAGAATTGGAGGGGAGGTAAGGAAATAACAATTTGCTGTCACCTGAAGTATTGTTTAACGCTTTACTTAAAACGCTGACAGCTTCTGCACAGCTGTATCCACGATAGAAGCAGCCTGCTGGCACATTGATAAAGTATTAAGGCGAGCGCAGATCTGGGCATGATACAAAGAGACGAGAGCTCCTTGCAGCTGAATTAAGGCAACGCGCACAAGGTAACCGTTACCTGGCAAAGGATCGGTTTGATGCCGACGTCTTTTGTTTTGATTTCAGATCAAAGGGGGGCTAGGTGGTTTAGGGCTGGCGCTCTGAGCTGCATGGCTAACTTATCTGTGCCATTCAAGCAGGCTTCACATTGTCTGCTTGTAAGGAGAGAAAGATCTGAAACACATGAAGGAGGGGTGGGGAGACAAGGGGGAAAAGCAACAACAACTCCATAGTGGGGAGCGGTGCAGCCTCAAGTCCTGCAGAAGTGCATTTCAATACCTGGCTTTCTTCTTTCCAAAAGTCTGGGTGCAAAGTCTTCCTGCTGTTCTCAGTCTGGAAAGTCTCACTCCAGACTCAGGTCTGAGGTTGTCTCTGCCCTTAGGGAAACTCTGGCTCCTGCACTGGGATACCCTCTGGGTGTGCAGCCCTGAGCCAGCATTATCACCACCTTGTCACGGAAAACATTACCCCAGAAGACCCTGGAGGGTGGGCACAGTCGTACTGGTGTAAAAATGCCTGATGCCAGCATGCTTTCACTTTACTTCTGCTATTTGTGTGTGCATATGTGTATTTATATGTCAGTGTAACCATTTCTATACCGGCATTGCAATGACTCTAATAGAGAAGTTTTGTCATCCTGATCATGCTGACGCAGTTAAAACAGTGCAGTTTTTCTCCTTCAACAGACCTAAACACAGTCCTGCAAAGTGTTAAGTCCTGTCAGTTCCTGCTGGCTTCCAGGGAACCTCAAAGCATCTTTTGAAAGGGTCTCAGCAACTCTCTCTGCACCCCGAAGGAGAACTGGGCCCCAGGTTAGTGAAAAGTAGGGCAGCCTTATACTATCAGCTGTCTGAAAGGGTGCCTGGCATTTTGAGGAAGAGCAACAGAGAAAATTCAAGTTGCCAAGGCAATGGGCAACCTCAACATAGTGAAGGTAGATGTAAAAAATACGGGCAGCTCTGAGACAGGCTAAGTACATGCCCTGCCTCAGTTTCCCTTTGATTTTGAGGCAGAAGATGGTGCTGGCTCACTGCAAATCAGCATGATGAAGATGTTGCAGTCAAGATTTCTGATGTGCTGCTAAATGACCCGCTCTCTCTAAAGGGCGAATATCTTGTTGTGTTGCATCGGAGTCAAACAGATTGGCTTTTCTGCTGCCCCTGCTGGAGCCCTCACGGAAATGAGTTGTGCGGCATACGATCCCATCCCAGCACATGCACACTGCAAAGGAAAGAAGAGAACTCCGACTCTTTCTCTCCTCTCTTTCTCCCACCAGACTGGGCCAAATCCTGATCTCATTTATATCTCAGTAATCCTGGAAGAAATTCACAAGAGTCAGTTTCTCTAGATTTACATGGGTATAACTGCGAGCAGAATTCATCACCACGTCTTCATAGATGGCTCCTAAGCAGGGAAAAATAGTAAGGCCGCCTTTATCTCGACGGCACAAGATGGCTCAATAAATGTAAAGCACGTGTTATATAACAGTAGAATAATCTACGGTATTGAGGGCTCACAGATCCTGAAAGTCTTTTCCACTTACAAGGCGGGGAATTAATAAGGAGAAAAATATATATTGAATAAAGTGCTTGTTGCAGAATATTTTTTTAAATACTGAACTGTGAAGCCTAAAGTAGGGCAATACCCTCCCTTTCAACAATACTTTGACTTCCTACAGTCAGCAGATGCAATATGCATAGGATTCAGAAAGATCCCATTAAAATTCATTAAACCGTGTTTCCAGCTATTTAGTAAATTTTGAAGAAAAGAAACCTATTGCCTCTTCTGCTCCATACGATGGCCTCTTTGAATGTAATTAACCCTTCATTCATGGGTCTTTCTATCCAACTAATCTCCCACCCCGTGCCTTCCGATGCATTTTTAATACCGCAGCTAATACCGCCACCTAAAATCCTCCCGCAGTCACCATGCAATAGAGCTCTTCGCACAGGCAAGGTACTGTAAATCTCCATAAACAGTGCTTGGATGAACAGCAAATTCAGATAAGTGATGTGTTCTTTTTCATGCCTTCCAGTTACAAACGGGGGATGCTCTTCATCCTTCAAGGTAGATTTTTATCTGGGAATGATGTTGTTTTCATACCTGCCCAGGGGATTTAGCTATTGGGTTTGGGCAAGCTGGGCAAGAAGGGGTGTAAGGAGGGGCAAGAGGGCATAAATAAATAGTGAAACAACAAAGAGAGGCCTAGCAATACACATGCAAATAAACCTCAAAAATTAAAATCCAAAACAATAATGCATCCAGGAAAATCAGGAGATGTTACACAAAGTGTCAACTTTATCTGTGTAAAGTGTAAAATTCTGGTCTCTTTATTACGTGGTTGACAGAGGCTCAGGACCCAATCTGGTCTAGTCCTGAGTGCGATAAACTGTGACCAGTTTCAGATCGGAGCTCCTATTTACGGAGGTGCTAAGCGGAGAGGGGGATTATATCATGCAAAACAGAAGAAACCAAAAATATTCTCGTTCCCCCCTTCCTCTTTTCCCATCTGATAAATGAGCTGGTTTGTCAAAACAGGGAGTGGAGCTGGAGGGGCCAGGGAAAAGGGTTTGGTATAAAAAAAGAAAACTGAAGATGAGAACTGAAAATATTCTGTGTTTCGCTTTGCTCAGAGCAAATCCCATTCCCAGGCCAAATCTAATCATAATCTGCCCATAAAAAAGATCAGGAAGGAAATATTTTGAAACATAGGAAGGGTCTCAGCCTGATCCATGCTGCAAGGTGTTCAAGGTACACAGTGTTTCTTTCATGATTTCAGTGTTCTGCCACAGCCATGAAGGAGTGTTATTTCTGAGTCACAGAATTATGCTTTTCACTTGGCTTCTGTAACACCCCTACGCTTAATTATTTCATCTGAACCGCAGAATTCCATGGATCCAGCAAAGCATTTAAGCACCTGCTCAACTTTAAGAACCTATCGCCACAATATGAATGAAGCACACGCTTTGCTGGATGGACAGCTCTATACCATAACTACATTTCATCTAGAAGAGATACAGGCCCTTTCCCAAGGGGTTCACTGCTGTTTAGTACGTCGGTCTAAAATTTGTCCATGAGTGTATGTGCCTTTTTTATTGATGACTTTGTCGTATCTGACTGAACTTGGGCACAGTGTTTGTGATCTGTCTTGGACGACTTGGGAAGGGCTAATTCTGGCACTGCAGGACGGGACACAAGCATTACAGTTTGTGATACGGATGCGAGTATCACCCTAAGTCACTGGGAAGCCAATCTGAAGTCTGCCTGCTTAACAGAGAGGCACTGCCATTGCCTTGCTCTGCCAAATCAGGGTATTTTAAAGAAAAAGAAGAGCAATTCTGTTTAAAATGCACAAGACATCTGTACAGAGGATGAGAATTTCAAAGTACAGCACAAGTCTTACTTTATGGGGAAGTATTATTGTCATTGTTCTTCCAGAGCTGGAAAGGGAGGAGAAAAAAAAGTATAGGAGCTCAACTCTGCAAAATTTGCAGACCTGAGTGGCAGGCTAAGTGCTACACAGCGAGCTGTGGAAAAATATCAGCAATCAAAAGCCAAAAATCTGGTCTCCGGACCTCCTGTTCAAAGACATGCGATGTACTATCCTCCCGCCTAAGAAAGAGGAGCAAGTACGCACTAAAAATTTAGAGGTTAAACACCCACACAAGGGGATATGTTAACTGCTCCACACTCCACTGGCGCTGGGCATGTTGCCTGTAACACCATAGAAATGTGTGTACAAGTTAACAGCAAACTTCAGTCGCTGCGAAAAGATGTGTATGGATTCATCTGCTTTAATTGTTTCCACGATTTAAGCGTTAGGCACCAGGAAATTAATCTGGGCAATAGTCAAGACAATCTGCACAAAGCTGGGTCCAATGTTGCTGAAACAAGCTGGCTGAAATGAAAAAGTGCAGCTGTGACTCTCTGTCTGATACCAACACACACGCACACAAACACACGCACGCACACAAAAACGGCCCCGATTATTATTCTTATTATTTATGGACACAGATGAAAAGCCAAAGGGGGCATGTAATGCACACAGATGCTGATTAGCTGGAGATTATATTGATGATGTAATAAAAATTCACTTTGTCTCTTAAGCTGCACCAGGACAATCAAAGAGAGATTAGATAAAAATCAGAGACAATGAATAATAGAAGGGAGAGGTAACATCGTAAACCATAACTCCCCGCAAAATGTTCTACCTCTGAGTGCCCCCAGTCAGAATAAATAAACACAGCCCAAATGTACGTAGGAAGGAGGCAGATGTGGCTTTGTACGTGCGTTATTTATCAATAAGCAGCCAGACATGCACATCTACCTGCACAGGTTTGCAAATACACACACATACACATCTACACGCACGCACCTTTCTAACTGTTGGACGGATGATGAGAGGGAGCACGAAGGAGGAAGCATTGTATTTGGAGATGGACAGATGGACACGGAAAAGCATATGGGGTGAATGCTTAGAGGCGCATGGGAAATTATCTGAGCGAGAAAGATGTGAACGTGCAGGAAAAAAACCAACTCCGTCTCTACCTGACAGGGTAAGAGACACACATGCAAGCCCCCATGTACACATGTATTTGCCTAGACATACACCAGTGTGGGTCCCTGTCTGAAAAAAGGATCCCTCCAGCCACAAAAAATCCCAATCAGAGAGAGCCGGGAGAAAACTTTCACCTCCTAGAGTGCTTGCTTGAAAAGGAGCAGAACTCCTGCACATCCAACGTTGGTTAAAGTTTACTGACCATGTTTAATATTGGATTAAACCTTTGGCGTAGCTGACTATCCTGATCTGAACAGATGATCTGATGCTTTCCCTGGTAGTAAAGCCAAGCATAAGTAATAGCTGTCCTCTGACTACTGCTGCCTTATGCATACGAGCAGGATTTTGCCGCGTCTGAAAACCTGCTACCTGTTTCTGGATTCTTTTCAGCTGCTCGATGTTTTCAGCCGTGTTTTATGAAATCAAACAAGAAAAAAACCCAAAATGCTTCCCCCAGACATGGTGGGGGCTGCAGTTTATTTGTAGCTGAGGGAAAAATCCTTTCCTTCCAAAGTCTTCACTGGCTTAAGTATTTTACCTGTTCTCCTCGTTGTACTTTTTGCCTGTGGTTTGGATTATTACTTGCTAAACACATTAGAAAATGCTCATCAGCTTGCTCGGCAGCTTGGGGATGTTTGTGTGGTTGCCCACACACACGCATGCACACATATACGCAGCAATTTTATAAATAAATCACAGTCGCGGGGGTGAGGAGAGGGCATGTGGTGCTTCATAGAGGAGCAGAAGAGCAAAAAAGAAAGGACATCTCCAGGATCAGAAAACAGGGGCTGTCAGAGTTTCTCTGCGCCTCTTAACGCCTGTGAGATGGCCACTGCTGCTGATCACAGAAGGTGAGAGAAGGGGGCACCAACCCGCGCTGCTTTTCCCCTGGCCACCTAGGTGAGGAAATGTCTAATCCCTCAACACAGACAAAAACCAGGCCTAAATAATCAGCCTACATGCTTTACACCTCAAATGAGACAAGGCTTGCCAGGAGAGGTAATATCTTTTATTAGACCAACTGATATAGTCGGAAAAAAATAGACAAGCTTTCAGGCACACAAGGAAGTCTGTCGTTTTTTTCCCAGCTATATCAGCCGGACTAATAAAAGATATTACCTCTCCTTACAAATGTTTTCTCATTTATAACCTTAGACCATTGCCGCTAAAGCTACAGCACGACTTATACCTTAAATACACACGAAGCTCTTTGCAAAGCTGGATATCATAAATTCCTCTTTACACATAGCAAACTAAGGAAGAGCGAGGTCTAGGAATGGGATCTGGCAGGGCACAGAAGGTTAGTAAGAGGGCTGGGCTAGAAATAGGGTCTTAATCCCTTCCTACCTACCTCTGAATGAAGAAGTCTCTGATGCAGCTCTACATCAAAGGCTTATTTTGCCTTCTTGCTTTAATTTGGGGTTGCTAGAGAAGGGTCCTGGAGCTGAGGGGTAGTTGTGTTTCAAAACAGCAGGGAAAAATATTTTTGCAAGAAGCTGAACTGTAGTCCCAGAAGGAGCTGCCAGGAATAGTTAAGAATAAGATCACGATTTTAAGAATTCAAAGGAAAATGTATGCAGGATTTTTGTTCAGGTGTGAGAAATCTGCTGCTGATTTAATGAAACAAGAAAAGTTAAAAAAAAAGGTGCAATTGCCTTGGTGAAATTATAGACTTACTGCACTGGTTTTTTTTCTAGTCTTTGAAAGAGGACATCAAGCTTTGAACCTCAAAAGAAAAAAAAGCACTTTTTTTGTCTACTTTCTCAGTAGTTTACGTACAGAAATACGTATGCTTGTGTACCTCTGTGTGTATACTTTGTGGGTGTGGATCTTTCTGCTTCTACTCATGGCTTTCTTCTTTTTAAAAATACTTGGTCGGTATGGCTCTCTTTTCCCAAACCTTGTTCAGGGAAGAGCTGAGAAAGGAGAGGAGAGATAGTTAACATGGTCTGAGAGAATCAGAGTGGCGACTCACGACATGAGCCGCCGAAGAGCTCTCTACAGGGGTGACAGCCAGCAACAGCACGAGGGCAAAGCATCGGTGCAGAGCTGAACCAAAGGAAGAGGAGTGTGAACAGCGATGGCGAGAGCTGGGCAAACAGGTCTGCAGCAGCAGAGATTGGCTATGGAAAATAAACGACTCGAGCACAGGTAGGCTGAGAAGGACATCGTGGGAAACGGGCAGTGAGCCTGGAGCAGTGCCTGGGGATGGATCTGAGCCCGTGGTCCCCGCACCCATGCTCGCACCTGCAACCAGGAGAGGAAGCTTGGGAAGGGAGGGTGAGGAGCTGGTCTTGGATGCAAACCCAGCCAGCAAGAGCCTGGGCGCAGCACTTGGAAAGCAGACGCAGGGACCAGGCGCGGAGAGCCGAGCTGCTCGTCGGGCAGTCGGTCGGATGGCTTTTGCCTGGTAGCACAGAGCGGGGTCACTGAGCCTGCTGGTGGCTCCGCAATTTCTCTTTGAATTAAGATGCTGCTGCCAGAAGTCCTGTCGCTGGATCGACGCAGGGGAGAAGACAGGGGAATGACACACCTATTATGCAACTCCTTTTATGAATAAACTCGTAAAACCTAATTCTACCAGCACCTCTCTGGCCTTTTTCAATGAGCCGGTCAGTAACAAATGATCATTTAACAGCACAAAGCAGCCGTTATATGGGAGAACAGATTGAGGCTAATACAACACACATTCCCCTCCAAACAAGAACCCAACATTCCTTCTTCAATTTTTTTTTTCCCCATCTGCAAACACTGTCAGTAAAGCTGAGTAAATATATAAATAATTAAACAAACAAATACTTTCCCTGCTGCCCCCGGGCCTTTGAAACTGAGACTTAGTTGGATTTCAGGCAATCAAGCAGCATCACGCTCGCACACTCACACTGCATGCACGCTTCCTCTCCACCTTTGACAGAATATCATTGACTTGAGTGCACTGTGATGATTTCAAATAGACTAGGGGTTAGATAATCGACTCTACGCACACACGTACACACATGCACACTCCAGCTCCTCCATTTATTTCATAAAAGACATAAGCACAGATGGGATGGAAACACAAAAAAAAGAAACCCAAAAAACAAAAAAACCACATACATTGCTGTTGATGAACTAACTAAAACTACAACTGAAATAATAAAAGAAAACATACCGGGGAGCCTGATTCACTTGCTTGTCAGATCTTCACTGTAGGAGATCACCTGAAACCCCCCTTTTAAATGAAAAGGTTTCTAAATTTATTTTGCAGTGGCTGGATACCCGAGGTCACTGGAATCTTCTTTATTCTCCACAATAAGCTACTTCTTGGGTAGCAGCAGTGAAAACTCCCTTCTGGGCTACCTTGCTCTGCCAAAGTCAGGGACGTTCACATCCCTGCTTAAGGATTCACATGGTGTCTGTCTGCTGTTTGTGAGTCTGGGTCAGAGTCTAACTATTGACTTCAGAGAGTGTTGGGTCGGTCCTCAGCAAATGGACGACGACTGCCAATTCCATCTGCCCATACTGAGGGCAGGAGAACACTTGTCTAGAGGGAACTTGCTCTTTTTACTGACCCGGTGAAGGCAGATACCTTCAGCTTGATCCAAATCGTATTGCAAACAATAGGTTTGGATCAGGCCCTTAGAGAAGAAAGGTGGGATGCAGCCCTTCATCAAATCCTTGAGCTTTGCAGCTCCCTCAGTTGCCATAACAATGAAGAGTATATATATGATTCACTAAAAGAAGAAAAAAAAAATCAAGATCCTGAATCAGTGAATGATGATATTCCTGTAGACAGAGAAATTACAAAGGCTGAATCCTACTCACACAAAGAAAACTGGAAAAATTTCCATTGACCCCTTCTTGACAAAGCAGGGACAAATATGTATTTACAAGTGAAATGAGCAAAGCTAATTTTCTACCTCCCCAACATGCGTCTTTTGAAAGCATGTTTTCCTGATCTGCATTGAAAGGGGCTCTGATGTAACACATTTGTCATCAGAGATGCACCACAACCTCTACTGAGAAAAAATAAATGTCAAATTTATGCCATTAACTTCTCCTTTCTAAAAAAAAAAAAAAAAAAAAGAATAAATTTAGAAAAAAATCCAACTGGCGTAGTATTGCAGGTGGGGAAATGAAAGATCAATAGCTCACTGGAGCCAATGGGAATCTTCCCATTGATTCAACAGGTTTCAGATCAGGCCTGAAGGCACCGAGCTTAAGTGACTCCATCAGAGAGTGTTGGTGAGTAATTATCCACACTGTGATTAGAACCCAGGCTTCCTCACTGCCCGCCCTCACCCACCAGATAATGCCCTTCCTTTGAATGAAGCTGCAGGCACAGGCAGCAATTTAGAGGGGGCAGCTCTGAGGTGTATTAGCCACTATCAAATAATCCAGAAGGAATAGCAATGCTTGCTTTTCTTGTTTATTTATTTGTTTTGTTTCATTTGGTGTTAACTTTTACTAACCCAATAGTAGAATGTAAAACCTAGCACCACTCTGTCACCTGTATCTCCTGCAAGATCTTTATGTGCATTTCCTTCCAGTGTTTCTATGGGTTGGCATGCTTTTTTTTTCCCCCTTCTCTGTCGATGACTAAACTTGGAGTTAAATCATTTCTAAGATACTCTTTTCTTTGGTATCAAAATTGGCTGGATCCAGACTCTTGCAAATAAACATGCAGCAATGATATGCTTTTAAAGACTTTGCCAAAGGATTTTTGTTGGTTGTCTTGCCCATTCCTCACTTCCACTCCTACTTTTCTCATTTATTGCCAGTATCTTGAATGAGATTTCTTTTTCTTAACAGAAAAAAATGTCCATAATAAAAAAAAAAGATAGACGGAAAACAAAACAAAAAATGACCGGACTCCCTCCTAATCCACAAGACAGAACAAAACCCAGAGAATAGCATAACTGAATAACAATGTATCTTTATAAAAGAGTGAAAAAACAGATCTTCATCCATGTATTATTGAAGATGGAATACAATCAAATAAATCACTTTTAAAAGCAATTAAATGCTCACAAAAGAAAAACACTTGCCCTGTAAACTGAGAGAAGGCATAATGAAATGCAAACCATCTTGAAAATAACACATGGAAACCGGAATGAGACACTTCAAGCTGAATGGTATAGCAAAAGGAGTGAACTAGCATACCTTAGATAAGGCAGCCTATTGCTGAAGAGGGAGTAGTTAGGAAATTCAGAAGCGAGCAGGTCTGTGTATCTGGATTTAGATGAGTAACAACCCTAAGGCAGTCACATTGCATATTATCGGGCGTTCCTGCCTCCACGAGCCATATCTTGCAGAACTGCCCGTAACTTAGGGCCCCATCTGAACACTGCTGCAGGCAAGGTAGAGTTTTCCTGAAGACTTCAGCAGGCTTTGGAGCAGATCTGTAGCTGCTCTGCAAAGTCCTTTCCCGTCAATTATAGATTATACGTCATATAGAATATACGTTACTTCCGCCCTCTTTTTCCCCCCATTTCTTAAATGCTGCTAAAGGTGTAAAAATAAAAAATAAATCAAGCACTTTCATTGCATTGCTGTGTTGAAAAAGATCTCTCTGGGATGCATCTCATTCTGAGGGGGGTTGAACTGGTTGACCAAAGTGGTCCTGGCTGCTCTGAGTTTCTCAGGACCCTGGCTTCTCTGCAGCTGCCAGGCAAATACCCGATCGTAGAGAAAGAGATATCTCAGTCCTGTCTGGGTCAGGTGAAATAATGGGCAAGAAACAGAGCCATGCCTGTAAGAGGCAAGAACACTGAGTTTTCTCTGGGTTAGCTTTCAAAGAGGTGCAAGCCAGTTCAATCTACTCAGCAAAGGTATCTCCCTCTCTCTCCGTGCCCTCCCCCATGCACCATTTCAAAGCAGCGCATTTTTACCTTATTATATTATTAGAATCAATCAATATTATTAATATTACATGTGGTCAATTCTGTAAATTCTTCATAGTTCTCCTCCCTGCCTGTTAACAGCAGGTACATTATACAGTCTCTGGTTAGATTGGTCAACCAGGCTATCAATAGTCTTAATAAGCAATATCTATATTGTGACCTTTGCTCACAGAACTGAATCTCTCCTATAGGGCTGTCAGATTCCTTAAAGAAGTATTGATAAGCTCATTACTGTATTGCTACATATAATTTTAGGTGTGATTTTCACTCACCCTCAAACATCTAGTAACCTAATACTTTTTTTTTTTTTTTCCCTCCTAAAGCATTGGCCCTTTTACAATTGATCAAATAGTGAATTAGAGCATTATAGAGAGGAAACATAATCAGGGGATTTCTACAAGCGCACTGTGATATATCTTTTGATCTTCTGACAACCTTCATCCCTCTGGATCCTAGGAAGGAAGCACTGTTTTATAAGGATATTATTAGGCTGATGCTGCTTTATACATCTACCTGCAAGAAGCTACCAAATCCGACAAAGATATTTGTGTGCGTTTGCAGTGAGTGATGCATATTATGTGATGTGAATCTATCCTTAGGGACTGAAAAAGAGAGGAACTATGTGCAAATGTAAGTCTGCCCTTTCGATACACGTGGGCATACACAGTCTCTGTGTATTATATACACAGGCATTTGAATTAGAAACAGGCCAAATATGCAGTCAGATCTCATCAGACCAACTCTGTCTGCAAAGCTCCATTTTTATTCTGTTGGAAGAAGCTTCACGTCCAGAGTTATCTGCCCCAGCGCACTGGGAAGTCAGCCGGGTAGCCTCTAAAATATTTTGGAGACTCAGACACAACGTACAAATAAACCAGACATGGATTAATTAAGTGTGACTGTAACATTAAATTAGTATAATGAACAAACTGCTACGTATCATATTAAACTCTGCATATAATTCCAGGAATAGTCTGTTAAGTCACCTGCCACTTTCACGCAAGAGTGTGATCGCTATACCGTCTTTTAGAAAGGAATTATTTAGAGACATATATCAGCTTGTCTGCACTGAATGCATGTTTTCATTAATATGCACATATAATAAATGGTTGCATGTGTGTGTGTGAGATACAGACGTGGCAGACACACTTGTATCTCTCTGCATATGCACTTTTCACATAAAAGTTAATTCTCAGCTGCACCTTTCATATGAAATTCATATGTCTTTTTATGTTTTCCAGATTTAAATATGTAAATTACAGACCTCAAAAACATGAAGGGGAAAGAACAGTCTGCGTTACAAACTGTGTCTGCACTGCACCTTGGTCTATCAAACCGTAAGCAACTTTCTGGTGGCCAAATACTTTGACAGACCTAACAGCGAAGGCCCCTCTCACCGGCAACTATATCTCCCTGGAGGCATCAACATTGCCAACAAAGCCATCTATGAAATAGTTAATGTTAAACAATGATTGTCCATGTTCAACAAAGGAGGGAGAAATAAGCAGGTACGGGTGAGGTAGATCGAAATCTGCATGCCTCATTGGCTGAGCTGTCGGATATTTTTAATGCATCCGAAGGGTTTGTTACTAAGAACCTGTTAAGTATCTTTAAACCTTTGATCTGTAGCCAGTCTTAACAAAGGTGACAATTAATTAAAGGAGAGTGCACTGCAATAAAGTTACATTGTGGTCAGTTTATATATACTGTCCAAAGCTGGTTCACAGAAGTCACTGTCAATTAAAGTCTTCTTGGAGTCCAGTTCATTATCAATTTTTCCCCCTTGCCTTGATCGATATTTTTGGCTGCTTCTGCTTGACAAACTTAACACAATGTCTATATCTATATGTCTTGCCATTCATTTGCATGGAATAGATGGCCGTATATGATTTATGTTTAGCTACTACGTATGGTCAGGCACTTTATTTGAGAGGTTTAGAGCTCTCATCCATCTTTATTTTAAGGAGCGACAATAATAAGCCCTCTCTTCCTTCGAGGGGATGTCAGTTGGATATAATGAATGCACATTAAAAGCTGCATTCACCTGTGTGTGCATTCAGGCTGTGGCTCACAGTGACAAAAGCAAACAAATGCAGTATCTGTGGTGACATCCTGACTCCAGCCCACACCAAGTGATGCAGCACAGACAAAGTATTTCAATAGATCCTGCGATCCCCCAAATGCAACGATGCATCTCGAGGAGTTACGGAGAGAGAGAGAGGCCCCTACAATATATACCCCAGCTCAGTCAGTGAAGCGACAGTGGAAGAAAAGCCATAACTTTAACTTGCCCTGGTTATTATTTTTCCCTTTTTCCGCTGCAGATTTTAATACATAAGGGTCAGTCCGCCATGACAAACCCCGGCAACAGTCATACGGGCATCGGTGGAGCAGTTAAGTGAGTGAGAAATGTGGCAGAGGTCAGGCTTTTGTCAGTTCCTCAGCTTTGTTTTAGTTTTAGTTTCACTTACAGAAGGAAAGCTAAGTTAAGGGACAAGCCAGCAAGCATAGGAGCCGGTAGCATTAACTGCAAGTGTTGTGGTTTGCTATATAAATCCACAATCTGGAATTTTAAAGGAAATGTGAAACACCAAGCAAGTGCAAGCCTGCACCAGGATTTCCAAATGTGAACCCACCGAGGTGATGGCAAAAATCTCATTGACTTCTGCCCAGCAAGCACGCAACAGACCTTCACTCTCTGAGTAAAGATGGTGCTAGGATTTGTTAATGTTAGGATTCAACTTAACTCACTTAACACCTCGCCTACTTAGTGCAAACTCTTACGGGGCAGAAACCAGACAGCCCTTAGTGGACAGGTCACGTTGAGCTCTGCAGCCTCCTGATATTATGGAATATTATTGTAAGGCTATAGCCACCACCTACGTGAGTCTTTGGGCATCTGATGCTTTTTCTCTATTTTAAATGCAGGTAAGCGGCCCAACAGCCTAGATCATCTCCCCCACTTTTTCTCCCTTGGAACCATTACTGCCTGTCACATAAACCCACCTCAGTTCACACTTGATTGACGGGAGGGACGGTAACAGCTCCTTTAGTGTCGTTATGGTCTGTCGGGTCAGTGCGGCTGGTATACATGCATACAGGGTATGCATGATAAAAAACACCCTGATGTCTTGCTGAAAAATGTGGCTGTATATTTCCAGCTCTTAAGGCTAGCGGAGGCCCTCCTTGATCATCCAGCCCCTTCTGTCCCCTGCTCTTGACCACTGTGCACAGAGAGTCCTCTGCCCGCCCTCCTTGACAGGTACAATCCACTTTTCGGTTGAGCACAAGACACTTTCCGCAATCTCACTCACTCTTTACCCAGGCAAAATCTCCAGATACTCTCTGACAACTTCCTTCAAAAGACCATTCCATCTGCTGCCTGGCTTTTATTATACTATGCAATTTGAATCCTCTGCTAAAGAAAGCCCTGTCTGTGGCACTGGCCACTGGCCGATGCAGGATACAGGACCAGATGAACCACACTTTTCATCCAAGGTGACAAGGATCCTCAATTTTTCTCCCTACTTCAGTGCTGATGTTCCCGATCTCTTCTGGCTTAACACAGGGGAAAAAAAAAAACCCAAAAAAACAAGTGCGAACCGTCCTCTGTTTCTGTTGTTACACTTCAGAAATTAATAAGTTCCTGATTCACCCTTTAACTAAAGCCTTGGTTTGGCCAAGTAAATACTGCAAAATTTGGTTGTAGTCGCTATTTTTTTTTAAAGAAAAAATAAGTACCTTTTTTCCTTCCCTAAAATGCCCAAAGGTACCAGTATATGTAGATATTGAGGGACAAAACCAGTCGTAATCGATAAATGCGTAGCAAATATAAGTCTAAGCTGGAGAAAGGTAAGAGAAGAAACAAAAGCTCTAGAAACACAAACTTTAATTTCTTTCTTTCCTCCACATTACGTAACTTTACAACAAATCCATTCTTGTAAGGATGATTAGTTGATATGGTAGTGGGGCTAGCTGAAGAACAGCTTTCCGTGCAAAACTTAACAGCCAAGCAAGAGATCCCAGAAAATTGGAGTTTGTATTGGAAATGCTGACACAACCGTAACAGCAGCATCATAACTGGCTGCAGCTGCTTTTAGAAACCAGAATCCATGTCCAGACCCCTGAAAAAAGAGTTAACATATAGCCTTCTAATTTATGAAGCAATCTGGGCTATCTGTTTGACATTATCAAAACACATACATGCTCATCTGTATGGGAGATTATAATGTACAGGGGGTTGCTTTTTTCCTCTCTCTTCCATCAAGCTATCCAATTGCATTTTGATTGTTTTAAGGGGTTGTTCTTTAGACCTAAGGCATAAAGCCTCCTCTGTTTTATTCCAGTTTATTTGTGCATTTACCTCCCTAAAACTTGTTTGGTTTACTACCATACTAAATGCTGTATGTGTTGCTTTCAGCCAGGCAAGTCTTATGTTTCAATTATGGAGGAGTTTATTCAGCACCTGTATTGCGTTGTGCTTCTTTTCAACTAAATTTCCATTTCCCAAAGGCTATATGCATGAATGTGTATACATCTCTTTTTTCTGTATGTATACACACACACAAATCTATACATTTATACATACATACAAATATATCATCTTAACTGAATGCTCATTTTCATTGCACCTTTGAATTTCTAAGATATCCAAAACCTTCATAAACATCCTTAGACTTAACAAGGTTTTAATTTTTGTATCATCTGTCTTTGTAATCAAACAGAACAGAATATAGTGAATGGAAGCCTTGTTTACCTACCGCCAAAGTGTCTTAAATTGCAAAATTATTTACACTTTTGAGAAGGTAAAGCAGCAAAAGAACTAAACTATTCTTTTCATACTGCATTTTTCTAGCTGCATTGAATGCTTATTGAGTGAGGTTCGGGTCAGGTAGGAACACCATCCTAACCACAGGACTGCAATGGTGGATTTCAAGGAGGTTTTGGGGGGTTTGTGCTTCCCTCCACCCCCCCACCCCCCCTACCCCCCAAATAAGGGTTGAAAGAATGTTGTAGCTCTCAGGTCTATGGAAGACTCTTGCTTTCCCATTGTACGCTATCTCCACTCTTTAAGTGCACTCACCCGCGTGTGTTTCAGTAAATCTCAGCTAAGTGTGGAATGCTGATTTCTTCTGACTTCCTAAATAGAATATTATGGAGACCTGTGTGTTTTAAATTAAAACACATTCCAGGCCTTGGGTACAAGCAAGCTTCGATAGAAAAGGCTGTTTAAACCTATGGGGACAGTCCTATATTTAGATTACATTAATTCATAAATATTATACTAAATACCACTTAAATTGGCCTTAAATGACTTCAAAGATAATGCATTATAATATGGCTGTCCTGAGAGCACTAACCTTTATGTCTCCCAGTAACTCAGCCTTTAAGCATACTCCACTGCTAGATAAGAAAGAGGGGAAGTTATGAATGAATGGCTTGCTAAATTGTTCAAGTGTGATTAGTTAACTCCGTGCATGTGTATGTGTGTATGTGTGAGCGCGTGGGTGGGTCAGCTCAGCCCCGGTAGATTTCTACCCGCGGATCTCAGCACACAGCTTCTTCCCAACCCTAGAGCAAAGTGCCACAGCAGGAGCCTGTTCCTGCCCCGTGTGGAGAGAAGCGAGGACGGGGGAAATATGCTGCAGCTATGCTCGTGCCATGAAAGCTTGTTTTCTCGGGGATCTGGCAAGCCTTTCCTGCCTTCCCTCACATGCTGCTTCCCCCGTACCCTCTTCTCTCTTCACATGTCTGCGAGAGAATCGTGCTCCCTTGCCTATTCCCTGGTATCTGGCCTGGTATGATCTGGTGCTGCTGGTGAGAGAACCCGGGACTTCACTGTCCTTTAGCGATAGTTTTTTTGGGAGGGGGGCATAGTCATGTACTTTATCTTCAGGTTCTTAATTTTCAATTTCCTCCTGCTGTACAGGAGCACCACAATAGGATCACTTCATAATATTTTCAAGAATAGACATCCTGTGCTCTCATTTCAATGGATTTACACCTGAAATTACTCTGGTTGCTACGTTTTTACTTTAAGCTAATTCCTGTCTCTTCCCTCCTCCCAACATAAACCCACCTTCTCCCCCTCCACACCCAAGGTTTGCTCTCCGTACACTTAAATAAACTACAGCCCACTGTTAACCCTTCATGGTATACCACTGCCACAGCCTGATACCCTGGATTAGGAATGAAATCAACGGAGAGTGATGGATCAATTAATGTATAAGCATTATGCATCACTTATGGAAAGCATCTTGGGGTTTCATATTGCCATCCTACATCTAAGAGCCAAGTTGGACTGTCTTTATGCAATTCTTCACCTATGCCTGCAAAGCAAAGCCAGAATAAGGAGATCTGAGTGAATACTATGCTTCACAGGACTGCATTTAGAGAAGGGAAAAGGAAAAAAATAGATTAAAAATGAAATGAAATTAAATAAAATAATAAAAAAAACCTAAACACAATCCTCATCCTTCAAAGACCCATCATGCTTTTTGACTTAATAGTAATTAATCACCACTGGCAAGAAAGTAATTTTTTTCCAGGTAGCCAGAGGCACATTTTTATCAGGATTAGCTAATAAATCAGCGGCATCGCTAGAAAGGAGTTCAAACTCTTCTCGGATGTACTAAATAAAACCGATCTCTGAAACGCTGGCAACTCGGTGTCTATTGAAGCTTCACTCAAACCCTAGCCTGAGAAATAACAGTCATCATCATCCTTTTTCCTTCCAAAGTCCAAAACTTCTAGGAGGTTAAAAATGACTGTTTCTTTCAAGATGAACTCATGCAATTTGGTTTGATGAGGTGACAAGATTTCCCACCTGGCTTTTTTCCTAGGTTGCAGCTTTAGAACAGAAATGAAATGAAGGGAAATGAAGTTAGTATCTTGCTTAATTCAGGAATATGCGTTAAACACATCCAAGCAAGATAAATGATCCCTCTCTCACTCTCGCTCCCTCCCCCCTTTCCTGAGTTTGCCTCTGTGAATACAGGCATACAGTAAAAGCAAACCTGAACTGAAAGAGGAAGAATTCACGTCTATGGAATAGAAATTATAGTTAGTGCATAGATTGATTAATTACAGATTTAAGATAGAACATAACAAAAGAATCAAATCTCATCAACAAATCAAAATAACCTCCCCCCACCACAAAAATCCTTTATCGAGGTGTTAGCTCAAAGATTTCCTCTACACTATGTTGAGTGATTCTCTTCAGTGTAGCTTTTACGGTTGTTATTTTTATTTTACAGAAACCTTAGATAATTTTTGCAAACACATGCGCGCACATACGAGGTCAGTGGCTACTTTCACTATGCCTTATCTGTTAGATGAAACCTCCCAGGACCTTTCTTTCCCTGTGCTTCTTACTATTATTTTTATTCTTATTATTAATAATTATTGTAGTACAGATGTCATGTTGAAATGACGCCCATCATACCTTGATGTTGCTTCTAGGAAGCTAGCCTGGAAAGAAAGCAAGGTTCGAAAGGGCTACACTGATCATTGTAAATACAAGAAGGGTGTTTGAAGCGACCGGCAAGAAAGGCAGGAAGAAATATCCTATAACTTGGACTGAGTCCCCCGTCCCCGAGCCCTGAACATTTTCTCTAGCTTGTGCAAAACTGGTACTTTGCACTGTCAGGGTACATTTTCATTCACATATACTGAGGGTGGAAGAGAGGAGGGGAGTGAGTAGGAAGGGGGAAGAGATGCCTGCTAAACATGCCGTTAAGTTCAAGATTTACAACTCGCCAAGGCATCTGGAAAGCTGGGAAGCTAGTATTGCCATTACCAGTGACTCTCCCTGCCAGAAGTCCACCAAGCTGGAGTAGACCCTGCTACCGAACCTCTCCTGTAACAGATGCAACTTCCACTCCCCCTGTGGACCCCTGCAAAGCCCTTTCTCCTCCTGCACTAGATCCAGAGTCACACCCCAATCACTTCTGATCTGATCTTTTTCTTTTCTTTTTAATAACTGCATATCTAATGAAATAAACACACTCACACATATATATATACAGAACCTGAGTTAAAGTGGCTCGCTTCGCTCCTGGGTCTCTCTTGCTCCTAAGCGGGGCTACCATGCAAATTATCTTCAACTTCCTCCCTGCGAGTCCTACTTTCCTACCCGAGGATCCAAGCATCTCTCCCCCACTACACACACCCTCCCCCACCCCCAAAACGTAGCATCATCTAATCTAAAATGCACCTCCGGAGAGCCTAATCTAAGCAGGGAAAGGAGCGGGCAGGGATGGAGTGAGTGAGGCATCGCATGGGGAGTATGTCTCTACTGCCTTTAAAGAAAACCTAAAAAGTTCCCGGGATGGACTTTGGGCACATTAAAGTAGTGCTTGGAATATGCCTGCTTGGAGATTTCTCCCCTCTGGAACTAAACTGCAACCCATCCCTCCTGGCTCACCCTCCCCAACACACACACACACACACACAGTCATCATGATTTCGTACACCCCACTCCCCCGCCCCACTTGAGATAGGCTTTTTTATTGTTGTTTATATCCCTGTTCCCACGCTGAACAAAACCAAAATGAAGTACAACCCCCCCCACCCAGAGCAGCTCGTTCTCCTCCGCCTCTGGCTTTGGAGCAGACTACAAATAATAATTGTAACAGCAGTAAAAAAAAAAAAAAAATAAAAAAAAAATAAAAAAAAAAAAAGGAAAGCAAGAAAGAAGAAAGAAGAGAAAAAGAAAAGGCGCCGGTGCCAGATACACAACAGTTGTAAAATAAGGGCTTCCCAGCTCCTCGCAAACACACGGCCAGACACACGGACACACACACCCCTGGGTGGAAAATGTGCGGCTCCCAAAGATAAATAAAGAAATCCTCTTCCTCTTTTCAGCACCACCGGCGTGCGGACAGCTGCCTGCCAGCCCAGCCGCCCGCTCCGGCGCTCGCCTGGACGCCCCGGCTTTCGCAAGTGGCGGCATGTCACCCCCCAAAAAAGGGGGGAAAGAAATAAAAATACTACTAAATAAAGCAAACGGAGCTGACCCCCTTCCCTGCCTCTCTCTCTTCGCTTTCCAAGAGGGTCTATTATTTCTTTCCCTGCCCCCCCAGCCGGCTGCCTCCGCCCCCGGGCCAACCAAAACCGAAATAAAATGAAATGAAATCGAAAGGAAAGAGAGAAAGAGAGCCCCAGAGAGGGAGCGGGAGCCTGCCTTCCTCTCCCGATCTCTCCCGGGAAAGTTCAGGAGGTAACTCACCTTTGTGCATGCCAGTGAACCTGTCCTTCAGCACCGTCAGTTCATAGATCTTCCCGAACTCCTCGAAGAGCGGTTTGAGGTCTTTCTCGTCCAGGTTACGGGGGATCTGCCCAATAAAGAGCTTAATGGCATCGTGGTCCTTCATTGGGATGGTGGATGGGTTTCCGGGACTATGGTTTAATCCGTTCATATGCCCGTTGGTGCTGGGGTTGCTGTGATTGCTACTCAGGCTGGTATTGTCTGGTTGTCCGTTTGCTAACGTGGCCATCTTTATATACATAGAGAAAATCTTCTTTCCTTTTTTCCCCCCTCTTCTTTTCTCTCTCCCTCCCTCTCTCCCTCTCTCTCTCTCCCTCTCCCTCGCTCTCTCGCTCCCTCTCCCTCTCCTTCACACACACACACACACTCACACACACACACACACTCCTCCCTCTCCGTCTCTCTCTCTCTCTGGGTCTGATCTGATTTTTTTTTTACATTGAAGATCTGTGTCCTTTCCGTTTAAACAGGCTGGATCGGTTCAAATTCCCAGCCAGACTAGGGGGTGGGGTGTGAGTGTGTGGATGTGTGTGTGTGCGGGGAAGGGAGGCTGGGGGTGGGGGATCGCTTTTGCCTCTACTCTGGCTAAACCCCCTCCTCCCATCCAACCACCCCCCTGTCTGTCTGCCCGAGAAGCTCAATGGTATCTTCCAACACAGCCCCTGGCTATAAATAGCACTAGGCGCATGGCTCTTTGAGAGACAGTCAATTTCTATTGTGCCAAGTGAGCAAAGGGGAACGGTTGCGTTTTTAGGACCAATGATGATGATTTTTTTTTTTTTTTCCTTTTCCTTTGCAAGCCCTCCGATCAATCGCTGTCGTTATAATTTCAGTGATCATCGGGAAATCTGCCTTTTTTTATTTGAGAGGGGGAAAAAAACCCAAACCCAAGGTGTTCTGACTTCTTCCTATTATGATGATGTCTCTTATTTATTATTTACGCTTATTACGATTTCGCAATTGATAATAAAAGCAGTTCAGATACGGACGAATCCTCGGGCTCGGAGGTTGCTTTTGCTGTTGTTGTTGTGGTTGTGATGTTACAAGCTCTCTACTATATCTGTTCTTGTTGCATCTAAAAAAATGCATGCTCTTTAAGCTCTTTTTTTTTTTTTTTTTTAATTACGCTGATGATGACATCAAGCTAGGGAAGGCGCAAACTGTATTATTGTAGCTCTTTGGAGGGAGACGAAAATTATCGAGATGACTATTGTTAATTTTCGTGCTGCCGATATTTCTTTTACATACAATCAGTGCGGGCGTTATCTTCTCTACTAGCTGCGTGTGGTGCGTGTGTGTGCGTGTATTGGAAGGGGATTGATTAGATAAGATTTTCTAGCCCGACTTTCAAGCCATCAGGATATTCTGTCTCTCTCTGATGGAAACATAAATCGTATTTTGTAGTCATCAGGGATCGGGAGTTGCTTGTCCGAACAATGCTCTCTAGACAAAGTGTACTGTATGGTGGAAATGCAATCAGCTCTCCTTTCACAGCATCTGGGGGTGGGGAGGGCAGGGAGGCTCGGATTAAGGACACAGCTCCCCCTTGTCCCCCCAATAATAATATCAGTAATCCCGACAGTAACAGAACAAGGCTCTGCGTGTGCTCGGAGCAATTTTTCTCTCTCTTTTTTTTTTTTTTTTTTTTTTTTTTTTTATTCCCCCTTTCCCCCGCTTTCCGTGCAAGCCGTGCGGGGATGAAACACCAGCAGGCGAGCTCGGAGCAGCCTGCGAGTTACCTGGCCTGAACCGGCCCCCCCACACACACCCCCGCCTCCCCCGCCCCCCCCGCCGCCGCCGCCGCTCAGGCTGCAGCCACACGCCGCCCGACCCCCTCCCCTGCCCTGCCCCGGGGGTGCTGGCATCCCCCGCCGCCCCCAGGCCCGCCCGGGCCGGCCGCCGGCACGGCGGGGGGCTCCCAGCCATTGTTCCCGGCGCCGCCGGCTGCTCCCCGCGGCGGAGGCGGCGGCGGCCCCGGGGGGCGGGCACGGAGCGGGACCCCCCCCCCCGCCCGTCCCCCGGGAGCGCCGGGCAGGGCGCCGGGAACACGTGTGGCTGTAAACGGAAGGGGCAGCCGCGGAGGAGGGAGGTTATTAGTTTAAATTTGCAACGTTCCTGCCTGTGTTATTGACCGGAATTTATTTGTATTTCTGTTTTAAAACAAAACAAACAAAAGGAACACCACCACCACACCTTTGTAGCAGTTTTCACTTTATTTTGGCTTTCGCTTTAACAGCAGAGCAGCGAGGCAGTGTCCTTCCCTCCCCCCGCCCCCCCCCCCCCGCCTTAAAAAATAAAAATAATTTCAAGAAAACCAACCCAATGCAGGTGGCTCAGCTATTACAACTACTCCTGTCTCTGCGAGTCCTCCCGTGCCTTGAACCAGCGCCCCTGCCAGGAGACGAGCGCGGAGGGGCCCGATCCTGGGGGGGGGGGGGGGTGTTTAGGAACGGGGCGGGGGGGGTAGGGGTGCAGAGCGGCTGCGCCCCTCCCTTGGGCGACCGACGGTCCCCGCGGGGGGGGGGGGGGGGGGCGGGGGGGCGGGCCCGGGCTCACGGAGCCACCGGATCCCCACCCCCCCACACCCCCCCGGGGGGCGACACCCGAGCCCGGCCCCCGGCAGCCGCGGCTGCCTTTTACGGCTCTTTAAATATCTTTCGCCGCTAATGGGGAGGCAGCTGCTGCCAGCCGCCGGCTGCCGGGCTGGTGGCAGGCATCGCGCATTGTCTGCTGTCGGAGCAGGCATGCTATTTATTGGGGGTCTAGGGAGGGGGGGTCTGTCTGTCTGCCCTCCGCGGGCACGGACTTATCAGCGTTTAAAGGCTAAAGACGCGCGAGAGGTCTGACAGCGCAGGAGCTGCGGGTGGGTGAAACCCTCAGACAGCCCCTCTCCCAAATTCCCAGCCCCGTGACTCACCTGCCTGCAAATCCTGCCTTGTGCCTTGGACTGTGAGAAAAGAATGACAACACCAACAAAACCCGCATGAAACAAAATCTTCCCGCACCCCCCCGCCCCTCCCCACCGCTCTGAACCAGGACATTAAAAAATCTTAATATCCGCTCTTTCTGAACCTTAAAACTGCACCCGCGGTAGAGCCAGGAAGGCTCACTGCAAAAAGACTTGTCAAACCTTTTTTTAAGAAGGAACATCCACTACAGTGAAAAGTGAAACGGCATCCGGCACTGATCCATCCCAGGGACAGCTCTGTTAACACCCTGTCCAAGAGCAGGCCGCTCTGCAATCACGGCTTGCCCCAAGTGAAAGCCAATTAAAAGAGCAGGGCGGTGAAAAGAGTCATTTTGTTGCTCTGCGAGGGTGTCCCTCTTATAACAATATCTATTTTTTAAAACTTTGAGCTGGTCCACGCCCCGTTTTCACCGAGCCGTAAGTATAGTCATTTAGAAATGGATGCTGTTCAAGTACAGCCCCCTGGTGCACAGGCACAGCTGTGAGGGGTGGCAGGATGAAATAATACGGACACAAATATTGCTACAAGGGCTCCGAGATGAACACAGCTGCTGCTGTGGATGGAAATAAGCTATACCCCACAAGCACCTTTACACATGTACAAGGGGCTGTGCTGGATTTTAAACAGATACGGGCAAAGGAGGAGTGAAATTGTTGTCTATAAACCAGCCTTTGCTGAACAGTTCCCAAGTGAGAAATGTTCCCAGTGTAATCACAGTGGGTCCAGTTCAGCAATCCATAAGCAGGGGAGTCCACGGGAATTTTGTGAGAATAAGGTCTTTTGTAACAGGCTCCAGTTTCTCCAGAGAGTAAACATTATTTATCTGCTTGGAACCAAAATAAAGCACTTTAAATTTTTTGCCCTTTTTTTTTTTTTTTTTTTTTTAATGTGTCTACTTGCAGGAAAAAAGAACCCCCTCCCAAGCCCATTTACAGCCCTGTTTGCCCCTGCTTCGCACCCTGGTTAGTGTCTTTTTTGGGGAACAGGAACACTATTTATTTTGGGGTAGATTGCCAGCAATTTTTACCTCCTCGGAAGAAATGCTACCCCAAATCAGCACAGCTGGAAAAAATGCACTGGCATTGCCAGGCCGGGAGCGGAGAGATGCGGCAGGCCCAGCCACAGGTACGCACGCCTCGTGTGAGAAAGCGCTTGCAGCACCAGGCTTTGGCTTTTAATGTGCCTTTCAAAGGGCGTGATTGATTGCTGTTAATCCGGTGAACAACTTCGGTGTTGTTAACAGGACTGCTGGCATTAGTAAAGGTACTTGCATGCATTAGTATGCTCCTCGTCCCCATGACGTCAACAGACAGCTTTCCAATGACTTCCAGGAGGGCTGGATCAGGCCCTTGCTAGCAGCAAGTTTTTAATGAACACCGTTTGGTGCAGGGAAGGGGGCATAGTGATGCATCAGCCCTGGCTATCTTCGTTCTCCAGGAAAGGAGCACGTAAAGGTAGGAATAGGCAGAAAGGTTGCTGGAGGGGGATTCTTCCGCCGAACTTCAAAACCCACCGCACACAGAACCATCATTTGCCGAATGATGTAAAATAAAATGCAGGCAAGTTTTGTTCCAAATAAATAAATGGTATGCATGAGTTTTGTTTTTACATAGATAAAATAAATGGCAGGCAAGCTTTGTTCCAAATAAACAATATGTGTGAATTTCACTTTAAAACAGTTAATTCATTCCTCTTTAGATCCAGGTAGCTGTATCAGCCCATATACTCCCAGATTCTCTGCTAGCTTATTTTATTGAGATTTTTCCAAATAAAACATGGGACCGTTAATAGCAAAGATACACGTTCTGATCACAATTCAAAGACACAGCTCCCCGCTGCTATTAAAGGGCCCGATCCTGCCAAGTCTCCTAACTCAGCTGGGATTGTTTACTTCAGCTTGTTAGGCTTTCTAGGGAGCGCTGACAGGATCAAGGCCTATTAGCTACGTAATCAAATAAAATAATTGAGAGCTGCATGTGGGCCTCTAATACATCTAACAAACGGAGAGAGACCATCATCCGCTAAACTTCGGGTGAGAACCCAAGCATCAGGGGACAGGCCCGATCCTGAAAACCTCAATCTGCATTGTTGTTAATCAGTCTGCTGTGGTCAGAGGATTATTCACCCGAGGAAGGATTACTCATGTGAACATTTTCAAGACTGGTCCCTGAATTAATGCGTGAATCAGTGTGGGTTGGTTTCGGTCATGTCCCCCCCCTCCTTCTTTTTTTTTTTTTCCCTCTGCCTTGGAACCAAGAAGGTTGATTGAGGAGAGAAATGAAAAACTATTTGCATCCAAAGGAGCTTAGTACAGGATTGTAGTCAATGTAGGCAACAAAAGGTATCACTGTAATAAAAAGGGAGCTTTGTTTATGGAGGCCTTTTGTTATCAAAGTAGCAGTGGTGAGTTTCAGGTGGTGAAGTGAAGGCTGCACGGAACCCGGGGGTTAATAGAGGACAGAAAAATAGAAGACAGCGTGTATGCGTGTGTTCGCATGTGTGTTTAGACACAGGATTTGTGCAGACACATACATACACATCATTACATTCCACCCAATAGATTCTGCTATTTAAACAGAGCTCTCCAGAATATTCCTATTACCCATGCTGTGAACACTGTAAACGTGTTGTATTAGTCCTTTGAAAAGAATATCAAGTTTATTATCTCCCTATCCCTTTTCCATAATATGTATGTCCCTGTACATAATGAGTAATGAAAACAGGCAAGCTTGTATTGTAGGGACGACAATGCTTCATGTTAATATGGTCCTTTTCATCATCAAATCATTGTGCAATCATTAACAAATTAATGCTCACAGCGCCCCTGTGAGGAAGGGAGATTTCAGTTTAATAGGATCTGGTAGCACCGCCAATTGCAAAGGTTGCCTGAGACTTCCTATAATAAAATCCTGTTCAGCTTTGATAAATTGCACACGTTTTGGCTGAAATTCTCTAAGTTGGGTGCCTGCATTCAGTTCAAATTCTTTGATTATTTCTGGAAAATTTCAGCCCGAGCTGTTTGTCCGTGAGAAAAACCCAGAGGAGAACTGGGCTGGTTTGAACTGAGTCAAATGAGATGCTTTGTAAAGCTCTCCTGTCCCCATGCTTTACAGCATGAGACTAAGACCTGACAGGAGGTGAAGCTCTTTCTCAAGTCTTTTTGCTACCTCGGGGAAAATCTGCCCCAAAGTGGCCAATTAAAAGCCTTGGGAAAATGGCAGTTTTCACACGCTCACTAGAGATGCAGATTTCCAAAACCAGATTCCCCAGTGACTTGGCTCTCACTGGGTATGCTCCAGCAGACAAGAGTTATTCCTGTCATTGCAGCACTGGCCTGGGACAGGCCAGGAAAAATTAGAGTCTGGATACCTGAGACAAAAGCAGGGAGTCTGTCTTCCCCGTGTTTTTGGGGACTGACAGGGCAGTCCAACTGTGAGACTAGAGCAGAAACTACGAACAGACGGCTGGGAGGAATTCAGAAATACTGGAAAGACAAAGGAGGTCGGAGTACACTGGAGCGGATTGAGAAGAGATATAAATGGGGAATAGGCTGGGGTTCAGACTCAAAGGTAGTATCCATACTAACAAATGAACCAGGTCCAGAACAGAGGTTTAAGCAATTTATTAATTGCCTTAATCTTAGCACAGTCTTTGTCATGGGTTTGGCCCATATCAGCCTCCCACACACCTTCTGGGTACAGTTTGGAGGTCATCACAGACCAGTAGGGTGTTTTCAATAGGCACTACAAACAAGGATAATGTGTTTTTTGGGAAAAGAGAGTTTAGCCATAGGGGTATGTGGTGCCATGCCATTTGGACCCAGGGTTAAAGAATTCTCCAGTTATTTATTTGCATTGACCCAATTAGCCATGGAGAGCTTGGGAGGAAAGGTTGTGCTGAGATGCAGCAGTCTCTTCTCAGTAGGAAGGATCTGGGAAAATGGAAAGAAATGGGAGGGGAGATAAATCTAATGGAGAATCATCTGTGGTAGAATGACAGGGAGAAGGGAGAGATTAATATACAGGACACAATGCAAGAAAACATTGGAAAATAAACTGTGGGAAAGCATAGAGGATCTGAGAGCTCATGGGGCTGGTAACTTGGGGACAGGGCACTGGAAAGGTAAGGCAGGAAAAAGAGACATATTAAGAAGAGCCAAAAAGTGAAACTGGTTTCAGGACTGGACCACTGGTTACAGGACTGGAACTGGGAGGGGGAATACAAAGTGAGAAGGGGTGGATCTGAGACAGGGATGAGTTAAAAGAACAAGAATATTTGCCCCATAAAGCCCACGCTCCTGTGTGCTTGAAATGGGAGGCAGAATCTCCCCATCCTCTGCAGTCAACAAACGGCACTGCACATGCCATCTACTCTGTGAGTGATCATATAATTAAAGGCTGAATTAGAATGCATCTGTACAACAAAGGAAAATCCAGGTTGTGCACGTAACCTCAATTCTGGGGGCTCTTAATATTTAAGTGCTTGTCTTTGCAACCAGAATAATTTCCTTTTAATTAGGGCTTGTGTGCATGTTTGTGTGTGTGTGTGTCTGTGTCTGTGTCTGTGTATGTGTGCTTGCATATATGTGTGTGCATATGTGTTTTCACAGTTATATTTATTAAGAAGACGAACACAAGGCAAAGAGCTGTAAGGAAAAAAATCACTCATTTTTTTCTTTTTTTTTTAATTTTTTTTTGTTGCATCTCCAGTTTGGGATTTATGGACTTTAACTTAATTTAAGTTAAAGATGGATTTTAAGCCAGCTTTTTGGGAGTGTTGTCCTCCCAGAACTGTAGTCACAGTCAATGTATATTCTTGAAAATCAGGCCTAACTCTGAAAAGGACTTTAAGCAGCTAATTCCTATTTGGGCACCCAGCTGCTTGCTGAACGTTAGAGAGCACCAAGAGTGGAGATTAGGTATGTAACATTAACATCACAAGTCAGTGGTCACTTTTGACTTTCAGCCTCAGGGGAAACAATGACAAAGTCAGTGCTCAGATTCAGAACACCCTGATACCCCATGGCATTCTGAGCTGCCCGGCAGAAAAGGACCTGGGGGTGTTGGTTGACAGCTGGCTGAATATGAGCTGGCAGTGTGCCCAGGTGGCCAAGAAGGCCAACAGCATCCTGGCTTGTGTCAGGAATGCTGTGGCCAGCAGGAGCAGGGAGGTGATTGTCCCCCTGTACTCGGCGCTGGTGAGGCCGCACCTTGAATACTGTGCTCAGTTTTGGACCCCTCACTCCAAGAAAGTCATTGAGGTGCTGGAGCGTGTCCAGAGAAGGGCAGCGAAGCTGCTGAAGTGTCTGGAGAGCAAGTCTTATGAGGAGCGGCTGAGGGAACTGGGGTTGTTTAGTCTGGAGAAAAGGAGGCTGAGGGGAGACCTTATCGCTCTCTACAAATGCCTGAAAGGAGGTTGTAGGGAGGTGGGTGTTGGTCTTTTCTCCCAAGTAGGTAGCGATAGGACGAGAGGAAATGGCCTCAGGTTGCACCAGGGGAGGTTTAGATTGGATATTAGGAAACATTTCTTCACAGAAAGGGTTGTCAAACATTGGAACTGGCTTCCCAGGGAAGGTGTTGAGTCCCCATCCCTGGAAGTATTTAAAAGATGTGTAGATGCAGCGCTTAGGGACATGGTTTAGCGGTGGACTTGGCAGTGTTAGGTCAACAGTTGGACTTAATGATCTTATAGGTCCTCTCCAACCTAAATGAATCCATGATTCTATGTTTTACTTCTGAAGCTATGTCCAGTCTCACTTTGGACGATGTATATTGTAGGCACAGTCTCAATATTGGATTTGTTTGCATGAATGAATACTTGTTTTAGAAAACCCATTCTTGCTCCTATTTTATTCTCCAAGTAGCTGGAGGGAATGTCAGTCAGAGTCTAGCATCAATGCTGCTGATTTCACGTACCTCATTCTAATGCAGATGCATGGCAGATGACCAGGTGTTGACTGGGGGGGGGGGGGGGGGAGTGTACACATGTATGTGTGCATCCACACATACATGTTCATGGAAATACTGTAGACAGAGAAGGAGTATGCTCTATGAAGGAGTATGCTCTACAGCCAAATGTGCAAAAATGCTCCTCATCACCTTTCTGTTAGATTTTCATAATACCCTTAAAGAATTTTTTTTCTTGTTTTGTTACCTCTCTCTAACTGTCTGTCTCTCTGCCTATTTCACTATCTCTCTGTCTATCTATATATCTACAAATCTATCAGTTCTTTGCTGTCTGATAGATGATATCTCTACCTGCATTATTTGTTAGTGGTGTTACAAATATGCTCAGTTTCCTTAATGGTCAATTTTCTAAATCCATCCTAGAATTTATGAATGTAATAAACTTTAGATCTGGTCTTACACCTTTTTAAACTTCTATTTCTTATTTTTTTTGTCTGTTTCTGTCCAGGATAGTAAATCACCTATACCGTGGGCTGTCTTCTAAAGGCCAGACATGCAGATGGAGGCAGTAAAGGAAATAAGCAAGGATATACAAACTGTCCAGGGCTTCAACAGCAAAGGCAGAGACTACTCATGGTTCTAGTTAACTGTTTAGCCAACCCAACACTAATAAGCTTATGGAACAAATACAAGAGATCCTCTGGCTGCTGTGTGTGCACACAAGTGTGTATTCTCTAAGAAAGCGTAGGGTCTTGGTCACTTCAAAATGACTTTTCCACCTGGGGGCTGTTTCCATCTCAGACACCCTTCCAGCATCTCAGGAAAGCTGTGCATCGCATGTACCTCCCCGTGATCTTAAAGTAATAGTTATAGTACATGTGACAGTGTAATACAAAGATTCAGAATCCATTTATTCTATTGACTGCAATAGGAGGGTGAAGAGGTCTTTTCCTGTATTTCCAGCCGGTGGATTGTGCCGGGCCTGAAATTAGAACAGACAATTTTTCATCCTGTGTGCTTTCTGCATGTATCCATTTAATTTAGGAGCCCCAGTTACCTCTGTAGTTGGTGCTGAAAGATAGGTGTTATAGAGGTCTGTTCATCCCTCCAGACCTTTAGCTGAAGAGGAAATGGTAGATTTGAATTAAGAAAGCAGAAGTGCCTGACCTCTAGGAGGCAGCAGATGAGAAAAACTCTTAGAGAATGTCAAAAGAGGGACTAGAAAAGGGAGAGAGAGAGAAATGGAGAGGGAATACAGAGGTGAAGAGAAAACTAACTTACAGGGAAGGCAGGACAAGGCAAAAGAGCTAGTTTCCAGTTTCCTGGAAAAATTAGAAAAGTCTTGGTGAGGAAGTGGGTTGGGATAAGAAATCCAGAGGTTATCAGAAAAGAACCGGGTAGGTAAGGAAACTGAGGCCTTTCTGAGGAAGCTCTTAAGGAAACTAGATGCAACAGGTTGGAGGGGTGAAAGCACAAAGTCAAAGAGGCTGAGCGTGGGGAGCAATGGCAAAATGATATAGGCTCTTCCAGAGTCCACAATGAAATAAGAGGTCTCTGAATCTTGCCATACTTCCACAGTCTTCAAATTCATCTAGGAGACTGACAACATGTTCCAGCTCCATCCACAGTGGCTCCTCATGGAAACCTTCTGTCACTATAAGCTATCATGTTGTGACAGGAAATAATGCAATGAGTGTAAAGATGTCATGCCCTTTGGGAATTTATCTACACCAAAAAAAGTATGTAAGACGAATAGAGAAATTTGTACATGCATTTACATACATATTTTAACATTGAAACTTAGGATATGCTAGTATTAGTTTCACATACAGTTGGAAGTCAGGTTTTTTCATGTGGAATCATGGGGCAAGTTTAAATATGAGTTTAAACTTCCTCCCACTGGACTGACTGGAAGATCTCCCATCAATATAACAAGAAGTCATCTCAAGCACATGGAAAAAGTCAAATGAAATACTGGCATCCAAAGTAGGATCAGTTGAAGACTCAGAGTCAAAACTGTTCCTGTCCCATAGTTCTCATTCCATGCATTGGCTCATGTTGTGCTTCTGGTGGTGCACAGCCAGAAAGGCACAGAGACGAGACCTAGGAGAGCATTGCTAAGTCCCAGACTGACAGAATCAGACTTTGATTTCCAGGGAAAATTGATTTTGAACAGAAAAGGCCTGGTCTTCCTCCCACTCTGTGCAGAGGAAAGGAAATATTATCTTTCTTCTTGGTTTTAACTGCAAGAAATATCCAGCTGACTAATCAAAGGGGTGCATGGTGTCTGTTTGTTTGCAATGCAACTTGAACAGAACGAAGACCCGATAGAGTGGGATATGAAGGAGAGGCTATACCATTCTTTTGTAAGAAAGAGAAATGCATAGCAAATGGAAGCCAGGTGTGTTATTACTATTGCCTATGAAATCAGTGGGGAGAGAGGCTTCCTTAGCAATGCACCTGAGAGAGAATTCTGCTCCCTTGAAGAACCAGGATCAGGCCATAGGGAAATCATGGCTGAAAAACATTATGTAATGAGATTACGCCCTTGCACATATCAACGTATTCATTATCTTTGGGGTTCAGTTGTTATGAAGTGGAACATTTTTAGCAAAGAGATGTCTATCTTTAGGTGATCTTTTTTCCATCCACACAGCTGAATCAGTTGAACTTCTGTAACTCCATATGGCCTGTGAGCCTCAGGCCTGAGCAAGCTTATCCTGCTGGCATGTGGTCCAATCAAGCCGTAAGAGCCTGAAAGCTTGGTTGTCTTCCACAGTCATCTCAAGAGGTCAAATTAAGGCAAGAGCCTTGCTGGTGGCTCGTGAGTTTCCATTACAGAAAATGGACTGGTTTGGGTTTCAGAACACATAGGAGTTTGTGCTTAAGTGAAGATATAGGTACTATTTTGGTGACTGTATTCTGCAGGGAATTTGCTTCCCAAGGGAACAAGTGCTGCTGTCCAAAGGCCATCAGTTCACTCTACCTTTGCTTCTCCTGAGTTTTACAGAAAACCTAAATCATGTTTCACATTCCATCCCAAAAAACCTCGGCTGTGTAATCTAAAAGCAAGAGCTCTTTCAAGCAAATGTGAATTCTGTCTCAATGACTGGTATAAAATACTTTTGTCTATATTGGGTAAGGATCTGCTTTTTCATGCCAAACAATTCAGTAAGAAACCTTGCTGTTGTTCAATTCTTCTACCTATTTTTTATGAAAATAAGAACTGTGTGTGTGGGAAACATCTGCCTAAGCACATAAGAACAAAAGCCACCATAGGCCACAGCATGCACCTCAGTTTCAAAATACTAAGATTCATCTCAAATGTTTCTACGCACTGCAAGTTGCAAGAAATTCTTTATTATTACCTCTCAACTATAGACTTCAAATATAGACTTCAAGTACATAGGTATACATTTTTAAATAACTCTTTTGGCTGTCATATCCCCTTTCCCTTCTTTCAAAGCACTCAATGTGGTCAGCAGCAGTTTATATACCAAATCATCCCCCGTTATCATATCTCATTGATTTTGTTATACTTGCATAGAGCATATTGAAGGTTTGAAAATCAGAACTCAATAATGTCAGGTGATCTTGGGAGGGCAATGTGCCTTCTGAGAAACCAATTTATGAGCTCAGCAATCTCAACATGCACCCTAATATTGACCTAATATTCTGGGACATTTCTGCCACGTACACCTTTCAACAGTTTTGATTTCTATTGTGACATTAGTAGGATCATATTCTTCCTGTACTTAAGCTTGTGTAAACTGGAAGACACTCTGTTATCAATGGATTTGTATGTGAGTTAGGGCCAGGCTGAGCAGTATTAGTTCCCAAACTTAACTGAGTACAGAGCAGCTTGTAGACCCAACAGTGTTTCTGTCTCCTTGAGCTCATACCAGGATGAGATTCAGGACCGTATCAAGGCTCCTGTGCCATGGTTTCCATGGAAAGAAAAGTGAGACACACACAGTCTGGATGGGAACTGTTGTGTGCTTTTTTCAGATCCCTCTGGTTTGGGCAATCAGGGGATTAGAACAATGATGATTTATCAAAAAAAAAAAAAAAATTGTTGGTCAGTTTGGACACAGTCTTTACATACGTTGGCCTAATCTGAACTCTAAAGCACTCAGTAGACTTTCCAAGGTTCCCCACATTTGCACTATGCTGGAAGTAAGGGATGTGAATAAGAACTGAGTTTCATTCCTGAGTCTAATGCTGCTCATAGTAGGGACATCATGTACCTATGCTAACCTCTAGTTTCCCATTTTTACTGAGTAATGGACTCAGTAATAAAGAATGTCCTGGTTTCAGCTGGGATAGAGTTAATTTTCTTCCTAGAAGCAGGCACAGTGCTGTGTTTTGGATTTAGAATGAGAAGAACGTTGATAACACACTGATGTTTTAGTTGTTGCTAAGTACTGCTTATGCTAGGCAAGGACTTTTCAGCTTCCCATGCTCTGCCAGGTGCACAAGAAACTGGGGGGGGGGGGCGGGGGGCACAGCCAGAAGAGTTGATCCAAACTGACCAAAGGGCTATTCCATACCATATGGCGTCATGCCCAGTATAGAAACTGGGAGGGGGTTGGCCGGGGAACAGCGATTGCTGCTGGGGGACTGTCTGGGTATCGGTCAGTGGGTGGTGAGCAATTGCATTGTGCATCACTTGCTTTGTATATTATTATTATTATTATTATTTTATTGTTACTATTATCATTACTATTTTACTTTATTTCAATTATTAAACTGTTCTTGTCTCAGCCCAGGAGTGTTTCTCACTCTTACTCCTCCGATTCTCTCCCCCATCCCACTGGGGTAGAGGGAGTGAGCGAGCAGCTGCATGGTGCTTAGTCACTGGCTGGGGCTAAACCATGACAAAGAATCATTCTGCATTTTTAATATTGACAAATTCAGATTTTGGTTTATACAAGACCCCAGAAAACAGGAGGTGAACCTCCAACTGAATCTCTGGATGGCATTTTCATTCCTGACTAGTCAAAATTAGCTGGTGGAGATGCTTTTGTCTATTCAACAAACACAGAGAGTAACATGGCAAGACTTACAACTAGTCACCAACTCAAGTGAACTCCTAAAACCAGGTGGGAAATCTTCAGTCCTAAGTTCATAAGTGGCCCATGAGTGCACAGAGGAAAGGTCACTGTGATGCATAAATACCATATGACACACAGCAGTTTCCCTGGACACAACAATTTTCTGGAAGGTAATTTGCATGACGAATGACTGAGGTGCCTGGGAATCTTAGCAACAATGAAACGCTCTTCTGCAATACAACTCAATGCTTGTAGATACAATGAATGCAAAGGGCTGAATGTAATGCTGTTGTTGGCCTTTATCCAGTTTTCTGATTGAAGAACAGTCTGGAATCCAGTACACACTCAATCAGACAAGGTCCAAGATAGAGGAAAAGAAAGAAAAGACCAATACAGTCAGAAATGCATTGTGCAACGTGAGAGCTTGGACATGATAATAGCAGGGGTTTTTAAAGAGGATGGAAGGTATGACACTCTTGAAACCATCTTCTCAGAGGCTGGCCAGGGGGAAGTTCAGCATCCCTTGGCAACAAAGAAACAGATGAATATAGATTTAATAACATTCCCAAGGCCAGCATTCTCCTGCTGAAACAGATTCTAATACAGAAGGCTACATGTGAGCTATTTTTGTGCCTACAATGACTGCTGTGTTTGCCTCCACTCCTGGCATCACTCACATTGTACTGTATGTAAAGCACTTCGGGACACATTGGCTATGAAAGGAAGTTCAATTTGTGAAACCAAATTCTATTCTACCCTCAGTCGCTGCACACTGAGCCGGGTCAGCTCTGCATTCATTTCACTTATTTTTTTCAGAATTTACAGCTCCTGCCTGCCTTCAGAGTTACTGAGGAAGCACACACATGATTTTATATAAGTCATACAGATATTATGGTTTTATGTGCAAAAATATATACACGCTTCCACATACACACACACACACACACACACACACAGACTCTGTAGAAATGACTCATAATGAAAAGAAAGAGACAAGGGGAAAAAAAAACCAGTTTATGCCTTTCTTTGCTTGAATTTTTCTATTGCTTTTCTGCTGAATGATGTTCCTGTACTATCTACATAATGAGTACCCTCTTTCTTCAGATAATTAAAGAGATGCTGCCCATATCCAGCTAAAATTATATATTTATACATGGCGACCTTCTATTAATAAACATGTGAGATTGTTACAACTGAACAAAACCTCACAACTCTTCATTATTTCCCTCCACTTAGGCTCTTTATTATCCTTCTCCTTATGCATTTAGCACTGGTGAGAGATGCCAGAGAAACAGTCTCAGTAAAAGGACAAGGCAATACAGTCTGTTGTCTTACACCTGGAGTCTGATGATTTGGACTGACTCCTTGGTTCTGATCTCTGGCATGGCTGTGCGCTGCTTTACTTTGTGTTTCATGAGCTTTAAAATGGGAATGGCATTATTTCCCCCTTACCTCACTCCTACACACAGAGTCTTTCAAGGAAACTTAACAGAAAATCATTGTCTTTTTCAAGTATTTTTCAAATACTTGCCCATGGAATATCACTGATTGTCTCCAGACTGATCCTATGTGTCCGTCTCCCATCTCCTCTCCGCACCCCCCCCCCCCCCCCCCCCCCACCAAATATGAAAAATCTCCCTCTGAATGTGGTGGCTCATTTTGGATTTCAGTTTTTGTGGTCTTCCCTGTAACATCAGAACCAGAGGAAGTTGTATTAGACCAACAGATGCAGCTGGGGAAAAAAAACCCAAACCCCAAACTAAACCAACTACCAAAGCACAAACACGAAAAAGTCAGTTGCATGAGCCTGAAGAAGGCCTTGAAGAAATCTGATGAGTGACTAAGTATCTATTGTTAGGTTTTTGTTTTCCTTAGCAATATGGCTGGATTAATAAAAAGATATATCTGCTTTCTACTCCAACTCACCTTATTCCTATATTTAAATGATCCTCATTACAAAAGCGGTACCACCATAATATATTGCACCTCTGGAAGAAGAAACAAGCAATACCCACCTCTGTAAAACAGTCTATAAGAAAATGAACTTTTCCTTTCTCAACCTCCAAGATGACAAACACATACAAAGCACATGTTGCAGCCTGCCATCTTCTCTCTGTGCTAAGGAAGCTGACGCCAGCTGTTCTTGCTCCAGAACCAGTGGACTCAGGTGGCCCGCAAGGAAGAATCACTTGTGCAGAGCTGAAGAAGAAAGCTAGATTTTATTCTTTGGGTTTCCCATTAAACGAATACATGAATAGTATTCTCATACACATCTTTTACTCTCAGCATGACTGTGGTCAAGAAAAAATGCAGATGATGAAGCATGGCCAGTTCCACTTCTTCCTTTCCCGCTCATCATTCATCATTTCATCTCATCTTCCTGCTCCCCTGCTAAGGTGTATGTTGGGTTTTGTTTGATTTTTTCCTTTCTTTTTTTCTCTGTTTTGCTAAGTCTGTTTACAATCATTCCTGCTTCTCTTTCTCCTCTCTTCTGTAATCTTAGGCCCAGGAGTTCAGTTGTCTGAAGGCCTAGTTTGGTGTCCCTTGTTTTATTGTTTTAGCTCATTTGGTAGGCAAAAACCATTTCAATTCACATTTGACATCCGCAATAAATCCTATTATCCCTGCCCAGTTGCCAGCCTTCTCACTCACTGTCATTATCGGCTATATCCTATTTGCCCTAATCTAGTTATCTAGTCTTTTTATCAGCTTATCTTACCAGCCCCCACCCAAGAAAAACTCCTTTGAAGTAGGAGGCAAAGGCAAAGGTGCTCCTGTCCTCTTTGGAGTGGATAACTCAAAAACTCAAAGCGTGTGACAAGGCAGTTCTGAAAGAAGACTTTGCATGAAAAATATCTCAGGACAGTGATTCTCCTCAGAGGCCAGGTAGGCTAGAAGATTCTACCTAAGCCATGCAACAAGTAATCACCTGGGAGTAAGATCTCTGAGACTTCGCTCCATAACATCACACTACATAGCCGACAAAATCCTCCATTCCTCCCACAACTGGCAGCAGTATATTTCTGTACTTGCTCACTTCCTAGCCTCTCCCAGACTCTTCCAGGTACTCACTGAAGAAAAACACTCTCTTGGCAGAGAGCTTTTTGGCAAACTACACACTGTATCCCTATTTCCCATGAATAATGTAATGTTTCTCATCCACCCTCATCCACTGTTATGCGTATCTGAGCCTGGACTAAAATTTTGTACTAAACTATTGCTTCTGATTATCTAAAAGGAACATCTTGAAATGTTTGAATTTTGTATGTAAAACACCACCTTTCACGTGCCAGGCTCTTTGGAAAATCTCCTCTTGTGTTGAATCAATAGCCCAGAAGTGTGTTAGATGGCAGTGCAATGTTAGACACGTCTTTTTCAGATAAGATGTAAAATTGTGGTCCTAAGAGGCTGGAGATTGTTGACAATAGTGTCTGTTTGACAACAGCTAGCAACCAGGCAAGGTTTTAGATCTGGAAGTGAAGGAAAAATCTCTCCTTCTCTGATAATGTAGCATCAATCCATGGAGTGTCAATGTGGTTATTCTGTTTGGACTTTGGGTAGGACAGGCTGTGGGATCTTCAGTAATTATCAGTAGGCAGGACTGGATTTGATATCTTGTTTGAAAGAAGGCATCTGCAAGATCAAAATATCCTTCATGACCTCAGCACAGCCCTGCTTGGTAACTGGCATGAAGTGGAAAAGGAAAGAGGTCTTTTACTGACTCATTCCCATTTCCTGAGTCACTCGGGTTTCCCTTGCAGGTCTCCAACTAAGCATTATTCTAAGGTTGCATTACGGGCACTACCATAATTAAAACTGAGTTGTGATACCTTATAATGCAAATTTCTCCTGCATTACACTTTAGTGATTGAATTCTTTCTCCAATTTTTGGCTCAAATTCATCAAAAGAAAAATACATTTTCTAACATATTTTTTCTCTTCCACATTAAAATATACTGATGCTTTTACTGAGAAAACCTTTAAAGACAACTTATCTAAAAATGTGGAGATATATATATATATTTGGGTTTTTCAGATATTTTTTCAGCACCCCCATTAATTTAAGACAATCTCTCCACGCTTCCTATTTCACCCTCTGACTCATCTTTAGGATTTCTCAGTCATCTGCTGTGTAGTGGGAGTTGAAATAATCAGCAGAAAAGTTGGGCTCTTGTCTCTCTTTTTTTTTTTTTTTCCTAATGTCATAACTGAATCAAGATATGCCAAGGAAAAATGAGGGACTTGACAAAGATGCATTAAAAAAAAGTAACAAATAAGCTAGAGTGTTAAACAAAATGAATGCAGCAGAATCAAATTAATAATAATATTGTTTTAAAACCTTTGGCTGTTGTGGAGGCAACAAATTCTAACATAAGAGGGGGACAATTCAACAGCTACGATCTAGGAGATGGAGAGTCAATTTCCTCCTCAAGCATGAACTCTCTGCGTGACTGTTTCTGTTGCCCATATGTCAGGGAAGAATTATAGCATCTCTTTCCTTCACAGGAACATTGGTAGGATAAATACATTGAGGACTGGGAGGCACTCAGGTCCAGCGTCATCCCATTTAACTCTGACATCTGTCTGAGGAAACCAAGAAAAAGTTTAGTTATTCAAGGATATATAAAATTGAGGCAGAAGGACGGACATCTGTAGAAGGCAATTCAGCCTGCTGGAGATGTGAGTCACCTTCAGGAAATGCTTATCATTTTCCATTGAACCCAAAGCAACTACGTACCTAGGGATGGGATGCAGTTGTCTGAACACAGGTATCCAGTGATCTCTCAAATGCTCTACAGAAGCTAAGACATGTACTTGGGGCAGGTAGCTATGACACAGGACTTCCAGGACAGAGTGGGATTTCCCACAGCTCTTTCCTTGATGGTGGATGTCTATGTTGAAACAACTGAATTTTGCTCAAAGCGTTTAACATAGGTAAATAAATTTGGTCTCCAGGACAACACCAGTGAAAGTTGTTTAGGAGTTAAAAAGGGAAACTATTAGATGGAGAAAGACCCAGCTGAAGACTTCTGCTGAGAGAATATTGTGGCTGCCTTGGAAAGTGTGTCAAGCCTCAAAGGTACCTTTCCTGTTCTGTTTCCCCTCTTCTTTGAGCTTTCAGTCTCACCTAAACTATTCGTTAGCTATAAGTTTAGCTAGGAATAAGGAGAGGTAAAAGATGAAATGGGTAACACTATGTTACATTACATGTGATTTTTTAAATGGGGTGTTAGAGCAGTGACATTTCCCACCTAACCTTGAAGGAAGAGTTTCCTATACCTCTGTTCTCAGACTGGTGTCTCTCTGTGTGTTCACAGGCATAGCTTTGTCCCTGAGCAGGTTTACTGTGCTGGTGAAAGTATGGGTGATCCTACAGCTCTGTTAAGAGGTAGCAAAGATACCATGTAGAAAAGTCTAGATCATCCCTGGAAATGCCATGGAGGTGCTCCTTACCAACGTTTCCTGAGCATGTCATTCATCAGCTTAGTCTCACTGTAGGTGTATCTATGGCCTTCATTGCTCTAGCCTCTTAAAATCTCCCTCATCTCAGATGGTTGCAGGTCTTAAGAAATTTAAATTAATAGGTTAGTTACTGTAAGCTCCCTGTAAAGTCAATAGAGAGAGACAGAAAGCCGCAGCCAGTGATTCAGATCTAAGGTGGGCTGAATTCCTCTCCTGAGGTGCTGTCTCCATTGGCCTAGAACACGTCTGTACCCAACCTAGGTACCCCAGCTCAGTTACAGCTGTGCAGTCTACAGTAGCTTAAAATATTATATTCAGAAACTCCAACAAATTCCTTCCTCACCCGTAGAGATACAACCCTTGTGTATAATGTCATTCCCTCTCCATATCATTGGCTTCTTTCCCCATCTCTCAGCTCCAGATCCTTGCTTCTGTCTTGCAGTATCTGAAAGATTATAAACTTTATTCTCTGTGCTCTTGATTATTCCTTCCAACCTTGCTAATAGCTGACCAGCTTTCTACTGTACTGTAGCACAGTATATAATAACCTGCAATTATTGTCCATTTAGGCTTTCCCCTGGGTCTGCTTTATTCCTGCCATCAGTGGACCTGTACACTGCTTTTCTGCTGATTTTACTACCAGATTCATTGCTGCTGAGAAGAAAAAAAAAAATCACTGATGATCTACAACCTGTTATATAATTTTCCCGTCTGTCGTTCTTATCTTTTTTTTTCCAGTTCCTTGGCCTACTGTAGAGACTTTATGAAAATTGCTTTATAATAGGCCTTCCTCAGCTGTTGCATCCTGTTCTGTACTGGATCATTCCTTAAGTATTTTGCTGCTGCATTCTGTACAGCAGTTACGGTTTACATGTTACCTGGAGGTCAGTGCGCACAATAGCTCTGCTGCATTTTCACCCTTTGTGACTTGGCTGCTCCACCCTCTTTTCTGCTCTGGACAGCCAAGCTAGCTAGAATCCTAGCTTGGCTACTACAGTTTATTGCTTTTCATTTTCAATAGGAGGTAGGAAATTACTACACCAGATCTGACCTGTTTCTTAGCAGCCGCAAATGAATTTTACTCCATATATGGAGCATCTATCTCCTTCCTTTCTTCTTGGTCTTGGGTTATGCTCCACTCCTGGGTTAGGTAGGCTAGTAAACCTTTCATCCAGTGAAACTCTTGGATTGAAATGTAATTAATTTCTCAAGTCAAAGCCAAGTAGCAGTTATGTGACTTATAAGCCAAAGGGTTATCAGTGGGAGTAAGATTTCTAAACAATTCAGAGGATCCAGGCTATTGTACACATGAATTTACAGAGGCGCACTGTTGTTACACCTAATTCTTTCATGTGAGTTTGTTTTGGTTTTGGGCTTTTTTTTTTTTTTCAATATACCAGTGATTAATTCCACCATCTTTGAATTTATCCAGAGCCTGTTCCTGTAAATGTTACAATTGGTGTTCTGTGTACTCTCATGTGGGTCCGCATGCATACTGCTCAAAGGGTTAAACATATACAGTTGCTTATTAAAACAAAACCAACCTCTGCTGCAAATCATTAATATAAATGTATAAGTACTCCTTTAGCTCCCCCGAACCACACTTATGCTTGGTTAATGGGCACGGTCATCCATGTCCAGATCCAGTCATTCCAGAGGTGGCTTCACTGTTGAGTTGAGCAAGGAGTGAACTTTGATCTTTTGTTCGCAGCCCCACACTGCTGCTTCACCACCCTGCTGCGCCTCATCTGTCCCCTGTAGGCTTCTTGGGGGTACTTGGACCTTCTCTCCAGGAGGCTGTTTGTGCTACCCTCTAGTGGCCAAAGCACAAAGAATACAGCCAAATTAAGAGCACATACCAATTTTCAAGCAAAGGTGATCAAGGATTTTTGTTGACAACATGAAATCAAAGCAAATCATTTTGGAAAGTGGAAAAAAAACATCCAACAAATACATATCTTTAAAGTTAAAGGTTAGGAATGAGATGAAACTTCTAAAATATGAGTATCTTCTAAATATATGTAATATGCATAATACAAAACCTTGATGAAATGGAAGGTGATTTTAGAGTCTAGGCAGGGACTCAGAGTATTTTTAAATACACCAGAGATTTCTTGTGTGAACAGAAGGCAATAGTTTGATGTTCCCACTCAACCTCAGTAAAATATGACAAAAATACTGAGTTTCCCCCACTATTTGTCTCTTGTCGACTATAAACTTTTTCAGCAACAGAAACTCTCCTACACTGTTCATGTAGCTCAGTGAAGTTCTTCTCTTGGTTGAACCCTACCACAACAGTGAAAGGAATACATAATATTTGATGAATTGCAAGGTTGTAGAAGATGACATAAATTGGAACTCAATGGCGGAGAACTGCTAACCAAAGACAGATGTCTGAGAGCCGTAGGGGAGCATGAGACAGGGTTTCCAATGTTATTGAGCCATCTGAGGTGCTGGATACTACTGTAGGGCTCATTTAGGGCAAGTAAGAAAATTCAGGGAAAGATAAGGAAGGCACAACACAGCTAACTGACCACTGAAGAAAAATAGGCAAAAGACATGAGACCCCGAGTGCTGCAGAGTCCAAACTGGCACTGAGATTTAACATTTATAAGAAAGTAACCAAACATCCCCTGATGTTGCTCTCCTTCCTAGTCCTCACCAACCATTCTTTCCAATGTCCATTTAGAAATGGGCCTATTCTGACTCTTAGAAAGTAACAGATTTTTATAGAGAAAATAGTCTCAACAATAAACCTGTGAAATGCTGGGGGACAGAACCAGCAGAAACCATTATCTTCCAGTCTTGCTTTTCAAACCAGTGGAAACAACATTTGACCAAAGACCTGTTTCGATCCCAAACTTGACACAGGGATTGTATTGCTTCTTGTAATGTTGCTGGGAACTATGGAAGAAATGTTCCCACGTACTTACGGCTGGCCTAAAGTCCTGCCTAAAAGCTGAAGTCCCTTTAGCAAAGAGTTTCAGAAATCTCAGAGGTCTCCTCTGTGCATCTACAATGAGGAAATTTAATTACTAGTTGTTTGAATAGTCAGATGGTTCCAATTGCTTTCAAAACACAAGGCTATTGACTTCCAGTGACACTTGTGTTCTCACTTGGGATAATACCCAACTACTGTTCAAATGACAAAGAAGCAACTTAGGTGGAAGTTAAGACATTAGTTTAAGACAAAAAATCCCCAAACTTTTTTAATTGCTTTAGGTAGCCTGAGACATCATCTAATTTTATTACCTGGTAGTTCATAATCATCTTACAGTAATGTGCCCAGGCAACTCTATTTCTTCTACTGAGCATGCCAGTAGAGGGTTGCCATTTTGATTGTGCTGTGCTACTGGAGACCTGTCTCCTATGGGGATATTTTGGTCTCATGAAATAGTAACCCTTAATTTGAGGAGCTTGATGCAGTAGGCAAAAATCAAAGGGAGACTTACATTAATGAAAAACTCATGAGTTTGGCAAATAGAGGATAAGACAGCAGCTGAGAGTTTTGAATTGAAAGCTTAGTGGTTAGATCACAGTTGCTTAGTGTTTGTCTTCAAAGCTGTACTCCCAGGAAGGAGGGCAGGCAACCTAGATATTAAGTGGAAGATCAGATTAACCCTGACATTTCTAGGTCAAGGGAGGAACTGAGGTCATGCCTTTCCCATGCCGACCAAAGTCACATCTGTGCTGATCAGAAGTGCTCATGGAAGTATTGATACAAAATTCAGGAGGGCAAATGGTGCCGCTACTATTTAAAATGCAACTTGTCTACAATTACTTATGTTTTCACTCACTACATCACTGTGTATGTTCTACCCTGTCTCTCTAAAGCAATCTTATAAATCGTTGAAGAGAATGGTTCTATTTTTGCCTCAAACATCCTAGCCTTGAAATCTTCTGAATATTTTCTAAATTATGCCTTCAGTTTACTAGATCATTTTATTACATGGAACTGGCTGTGTTTTTTTGTGGGTTTTTGGGTTTTTTTTGTTTTTTTTCTGGTCCTTACTTTGGAGAACAATAGCTTGGAGGCAGAACAATAAAGCAACTAGCTACTGCTTGATGAAGTGCAGTCATCCTTTCTGGCTTCTGGAATACACTTATCTCCTGGTTTTGTATGTTATGGAGAGTTTCTGTTTAAGAAGAAACAAAAAGTTGACTTTGATTAGTAACACACAGGAGCTAACTCAGAGTTAGACTGTAGTGAATGTAGAATCATGAAATAATCTATTCCTTTGTCCTTCTGAGGCAGAATTTCTGCCTGTTTCAGGCCTGATAGTTGTTCACTGTGTTTTAAACAATGCAATGGAGATGTTACACTCTTTCCAAACAATTTACTCAGCTGCTAAACTATTCTCCATCAGGAGAACATTTTCCTGGTGTCTAATTTAAATCTTCTTTGCTGTAATTTAAGTCCATGCCTTCTTTTCCTATCCACAGTGACTCTGAAGAATAATTCATCACACTTGCCTTGGCAGCTCTTGAACTGAAGAACCATTACCTTGCCTCCCACTAGTCTTTTCTAGACAAACTGCACCAGTTACTTCAATCTTTCTTTTGGAGACAAACAGGACAGGTATAGCTTAACCATGTAGCAACATATTTATGTCCATGGCCCTGTTTTTAATATTCCGTTCTGTTCTTTTCTCATTAGGAGCATATTTTTGTTAATTCCTGTTTCACATATCAATGTAAATATGAATGATTTTATATTTGGCCTTGACTGCCTATAACTCTGTATGTCATCCTCTGCCATCTGACTAGTTTAGAGAAGACGCTACAGCATATGACATCTGTAGTGATGGCTCTTTCTGTAACTACAGTACTAGGAGATATGAGGACTTTAGGAGCTGTGTTTTAGTCTGTCTGTAATAACTGTAGGTTTCAGCACGGTGGCCATAGCTTTTCTGTAACAGAACTGCAGTCTAAGACCCCAAGCTATGGAACCCAGTAAGTGAGGACATCATTACATCACTGAAAAGCATTGAGCCCTGCCAGTGGGCAAACACTTTATTTCTAGGACTTATGGAGAAAGGAACAATTATTGTCCACGTTGCCATGCAGAGATAACACAGAAAATCCTGTTCAGCTACCTTCTGTGCTACCTGTATGACTGTGGGTAAGTCATTAAGTTTTCTCTTGCCTGAATTTCCTCTCTCTTGAGCATGGAGAAAAAGGTTTCTTGACCTCATAAGGAGAAAAGAATTTAAAACTGCATAAAAGTACTAAAAAACCCGGTAAGATGCATAAGCACCATTACGGCAGGAACAACCACTCTGTAACAAACTGTGAAGCGCTGACACCTTTCAGATTACGCACAAAGATCTAGATATACAAAAGCAAAGGAATACATTACAATGACTATCCCTTTTACTGCTTAACTCATAAACAAATGCATTTGCTCCAGGAACAAATCATTATATGTATAAAAAATACAGGCCAGTTTACCTTAAATGAGATTTCACATACATATTAATTTTATGATGAATTTATACTGTACGTATTTCTTACTTTGTAAAGAGTATACTTAGGTATCAAAATCAGAATGAGAAATAAATAAAAAAATTGGGTTCTTATTGTAGCACCACTTTAAATGTCCATTTCTTGATAACTAACATGACTCATACATTTGTCTATTTTATGGGCAATGTGGAAGTCTCAGTTCTTTCAATAGGTAGGATTTTTAAACTCTGTGATTTGTAAACTATGCAAACGATGGCAATTTGCTGCTTTAAATGTTCCTTAAGTGAAGATTTTGGCATTTTGTAAAGTAGATAATAGTCCCAGATAATGGATTCTTTAGATGTTGTGGGATCTTGTCACCTCTAAAAAGCAGGTCATTTCCTCCCAGATAAGCAGCTCTGGTTGCTCTGTTTCCTCCTAAGGTTCGTGCCACTTCCCAGTATAAGGCCCTCAGTCCAGTTTCTTACAGCTTTGACATCTTGGGTGTTTGCTTGTCTTTGTAGGAAAAAACCCCAACGAACAAACACAAAACCCCCAAACCTAAACCACTAGGTTTTCTGGAAAACAAGACTAGAGAAAAATACATTGCTTGTCCTGTCTACAAATTTCTGCTAATATTTTGTTAATTAATCTCTAAAGCTCTGATAAGCTGCAGTAAAGATTCAGTTCTCAGATGATGGCCTTTGGTTTGGAGATGTGCCCCTTGTTGTGACCAGGACTTAACTGATGTACAGGCTTCTAAAATGCACAGGCTCACTGAGCTCTTAGATATATCTTAAATTTCAACGGCTAAATTCAATTTGCTCCAATTGCAGTTCAGCGTTGTGGACTGCGACACTTTCAGCATTTCAGTACCTGAATGAATGCAATGTCTCTCCTGTGCTTTCCCTGGTATCCCTCCTTTCTCCTCTCCTCAGGTGGGTCTTGCTGGAGAAGAGGAGGAAATTGCTTCATGCAAATGTGAGAAAGAGAAAATTTGGCTTGAGAATGGCAGAAGCAGCTTGGGACAAGGAATTTTTAAGGAAAGAGGAAGAGAGGAGAAGAAGGAGTGAAAAAGGAAAAAGAAACTGCAATTATGTGCTGATGGGAGGGAAAGGGGGAAACTAAAAATGGACTAGACAGTTGAAGGAAAGAGGAAGATGGATCTAATTAAAAAAAAGATGGGGTGTGGGACAAGAGGACAAGAAGGGTCTGAGGATGGATGCTATGCTGGGGGCAGAAACCATTGCGGGCAGAGAATATATGCAAGGAGGGCAATTATTTTCATTGGCAAAAATGCTGAGTCTTCAGTGACAGATGAATTCATTATAGCTGGATTTTGAACATGCAAAACACAGTATAAAGTGAGCCATGCTGAAAGGTCAGGTACTGGCCATCTCCATATAGTACCTGTGATTTTAAACTTTAATATCTTTGTGCCTCAGTTTCTCAGCATGTAGGACCTGCAATTAAAACACTGAAGAGTTGTAAAGTCAATCCTATTCTACCCATGCAGTGAAAAGAAAGGCAAATTTTAAAAAAAACTTTTTAAAAGAAAGAAAAGGGTTTTTTTGTGGTTTTTTTCCCAGTTAAGATGTTTTATGAAAATAATGACCTTTTAACTTTGTTATTAAAATATTCTTTTAATATAAAGTTTTTTTTTAAATTCCCTGGGAGAAAAATATCTGGCGAAGTTAAAAACACACCTCCATCCTTCACACAAGTATTTAATTATATAAAGTTTTCAGTTCTACTCACATATGCTGCCTGTTTTCCTTAGAGTCATGTGAGAGGAGCTAGAAATAAAACCTAAGTCTGTGAAGCTTTTCCGTTACAAGCCAGAAAGCTGCCAGCACGGTGCTTCTTGATGCAATGGGAGTGGTGGTTTTTCTGAGATGAACATTTGCAGCATCTAAACTCACTTCCCCAAGCAACCATCAGATGGTAGCAATGCTTGTTTGCTATCTACCATGGACTAGATTCAAACTGGGATGCAGAAATCAAGGCCATTATGGCCAGTCCCTGCAGCCACCCAGTCGCCTTTCGAGAGTGCCCTGATGTTAGCATTTCGGAGGACACGAAAGCTGCAGATCTGAGTGTTAATGCTGAGGTAGACACTATGTAAAGCAATCTGATCTTATATGCACAGAGTTGTAGCCAATAGCCACATGCATGAGGGAACAGATGAAACCCAAGGGAAATGCAGATGTCCTGTCCCTGGTTTTGTTCTCTAGGTTTTGGTTTGCTGCAAAGAAGGACTCTAAGGGGTGCAGAAATAAAATTAGTGAGAAAATTAACTTGGGACCTTGAAACTAACTGTAGTAGAGACTCTCAGGGAAATCGATCCAGCGTCACAGAAGGGTGATAGAGCGGACTCTTGTAGCATGTAGGAGTCCTTGGTGAAGTGATAAAAAGCTTTCTTATTGAGGGCCTCGCTTAAGGTCACTGAAAACAGCTTTCTACTATGGATACTGTTAGTCGAGCATCATCCTTGCAGCTGAGGACAGGATTCAATGGCCCTGACTTTAAATGTCAAACAGTTAGACACCTAAACCTGACTTCCCATCTGCATTTCCTACATAGCTCATGGAGAGACAGAGACCTCAAGAAAGAGAAAACACTTGGCCTAGGCTTAGGTTCCTGACTTGAGGTGTGACAAAGCAGCCTGTGAAGGGGGCTGTTTCTCTCTACTAACCAGAAATGGATCTTGTTTGACTCACTTAGGTTTTGGCCTTACTTTTAAGTGACTAAGGAGGCATAAATCAGTCCCTGTGAATGCCATTGAAAGGCCCAGTTCCCAACACTTGTTCTGCTTTCCCATCCTAGCCAAAAAATACGAATAACCTTATAAAATGTTCGCACATGACATGCAGTCACAAATATCTGTAACCATCTTATTCAGTTTGTTAACAATTTTAAATTAATTGATTCCTCTCTAGTTGCTTAAATTACTGAGATATCAGTGCTATTGGGACTTTCATCAGGAGTTACAAAGTATATTTGTTCACTAGTGCTATCTTTGCCAGTCTTCCATCATTTCCAGGACTGGCTTCCTTAACAGGTGCCATTGCTGCTGTGAGATACCTGATCCACCTGCCCTGGGAGAGCTGCCTTTTTGAGTTCACCTTGCTTTGCAGCCTGGTGCTCATGTGAAGCCTTCTTTGGCAAAATGTCCCTTTTATTTCCCGTCCTGCCCCTGTCCCCTTCATCTGCAAATGTCTTTTGCTTAGTCTTCCCAAGGTGGCAGCTTCATTAAACCACTGGATGGACACTTGGGGCATCTTTACTGTTTAAGACAACTAATTCCTACCAGTAAATTACTAAACTGTAGCCCACTGTCAGACTTTATGATGGCAGGTGTACTATATTTAGCAAAAATAGATTTGGCATGCCTGATTACTTGTTTAGCCATAGTGTCTCCTAGTAAGCTTGCAGGGAAGTGAGAATAATATTTTAGAACAAGTACATTTTTTTCCTGTTAGCATAATCAGACCTATGTCCGCCTTGCTCCAGAGAGCTTTTTCTTTTTTTTTTCATGAGTCACTGACATTGGATTTTTTTGATTTGGACTGGGCTTATATTTTTGGCATGTATAGCAAGTCTTGACAACTTCTTGAATGTCAATTTATATTTGTCTAGCATTTTTTTTATAGCTCTTCAAGCTTTTTCTTAGATTTTTCAATTCTTAACTGGCCTTAGTAGATTCCCAGAAGTAATTGCAATGTCTGGGTGCAGTCATGAACTGGGATGAATGGAAAGTGATCTGGGCTTGTTACTCTTATCCTGCATGCTCGTCACCAGGCAGGTCAGCCACCTTGGTCACCCTGGTGGTGTCTCCTCAGGACTGGGATATTATATTGTACCTCCCCAGATGTGCAGGTTCTCTTTCTGAGTTGTTGCTTTAGCAAGTAAAGTATGAATTTTGTCAGGTATTTGTTTGTGCTAAATCAAAGAATAAGCTCAGAGAAAACCTCTGCACTGTGCTCCTTTGCACTTCCAGTATGTGCTCCAGAGAGAGGGGCTGAAGTTTTAGCCGTCTGCAAAGTTTAGTTTTAGCTTGCAAATCATATCAAGACCAAAAAAAATGTATTTTCAGCATGGTGGTGGGAGACCATGAGATGGTTATATGTGGTTTGTGGTCAAGATGGAGAGTAAATTCCCCTTATAAATAAGTACATTTTGTTTACTACATCTATATGCAAAGACTAGAGAAAGCCTTATTCTCCATTAAAGTGCATCGGTGCAATAAACCCTGTGCTGCTCACCTTTGGTTTTCACCATGCTGTTGTAAAAGATCATTAGTGGTGCCCTCCTTGAGCAACTGCAGTTTATACTTACTGTAACAGCACCTTATGGCTGGGCTCTTTGAAATGAATGTGTTGTGTCTGCAGTTCTTTATTGAGATTTGCATCCAGGGGGTATCTCTGCCTGTCACTGGTTTGGATAGTTGGACTGGTGGCTACTTTTCTACTTTGCTCATCTGTGCATTTTCCCTCTCTTTTGCAACAGGATGACTAGCAATGACTTATGTGATTGACTTAAACACCATGTTGAATCAAATCATATATTTGTTTTTGTGTTCACAGTCTTTTGAGGCTGCCCAAAACCTTTAGTTATGCTGTCCTAGTGTGCCATCCCAGAGCTATCACTGTCAGCTATGCAGACCTCTCTGCTGTCCACAGTGTGGCTTCTTTGTGGTGATCTAGGTCAGGTGTTGAAACCAACCTAAACAGCAGACTGTGCAAATGATGCCTCCAAAAACATATCCTGAATGTGCAGAGACATATGGCACATGCCAAAGTTCTGATTTCTCAAGCAGAAAATATTTAGCATTGACCCTAACCACTGTTATTTTTCTCTTTAAGGACAGTAGGAGATATTTTCTTTTTGCATCTTTGTTCAGTTTGGAAGCGCCTATAAACAGGAAACATTTCATTTTCCCTAACACTCCCATTTGGCCCATTACTCACTTGAGCAGTCTCATGGCAATAAGGCTGCCTCAACTTTTTTTTTCAGCCTCTTCTTTAACAAAAAGCTCTGTTTCCTAAGGGATGTAGTGGCCATGAAGTTCAGCTGTGTCCTGAGAACTTCTCTGTTCCTTCATGCATTTCCAAAGTTGTTTCAGTCCACTGCTTCTGTGCTGTATATACTCTCTTGATGACTTTAAAATCTTGTTGAATTTTAAGCCCAATAATGAATGAGCTGCTTTTCTTTTTTTCCCTGAGGATATGACACTTGCCATATATCAGGGTTTTCTGCTAAATGGTAAATCTTTTGCTTGTGTGACTTCATGGAAAGCAGAAAACTTTGAAGAAAGGATGAAACAATACTTGCTTTTTACTGGTTTGGGTTTTTTTGGTTTTTTTTTTTTCCTGCTTGATTGTTGTAAATGCTTACATGGTGCAAAACAGAAAGTGTAGTTCACACAGCTATATATCAACAACGGGAAGTAAGAACCTTGCAAGTCCTGTTGGTTAACCACACATAAGCCCCTGCTAATTCTTTTCTCTCAGCAATATAGAAGTTCAGAAATACTAATTTATATACATACAGGCTGCAAACTTAGTTATGGCCATGTGGCCTTATTGCATAGCCTGAAGCTGGGGAGTTTCTTCCCGTGGTTGCTCTAGCTGGCTCAAACACCTATGGCTGAACCACAGCACTTCTTTTTGAAAGTTGAACCAGTTTTGATCTTGTCACTGCCACCAAAGGGAGGGAAATGGGTATACATGATGCAGGTGCTGGTGATTTGTGCTGTTTCTGCTCTCGTGGCAGGGACAGGTCTTATGCCATGATATGGCTTTGAAAACCTCAGCTGTATCTCTGAGCCTGAGGTGTTATGAGTCTGAACAAACTTGTGGAAATGGTATTCTTTTGACTTGCAACAAGAATAACACCAGCTGATATATATCAAGGCCTCTATTTTAGCCATTTTTTTTTCTGTTGTTGATAGAGTGATGACTAACATTTCTTTCTTGATGGAGAACAAAATAGGGTGGATAAAGCATAGTGAAAAGTTAAATCAAAGGCATCTGTGGTCACTGAAAGACAGCATTCATCAGTAGGGGAAGACACTGGGAATCTGGCAGCTCTTGGGTTTTAGTGCCTTCAGTTTTAAATGTCAAGCATCAAAATGATATTTTTCTGAATCTATAGAATTTAGGTTCTTTAAAAAAAAAAAGAAAAGAAAAAGATTTCTAAAACTTTCTGATCCCTGTGTTAAGGGTCTCATTCAGCCTTCACTCAGTTATCCAGTGTAAATAGGAGAATGTTTAATGACGTAAGTGGAGGGTCGATGCATGTGTGAAGAGCAAGGCTGCTTCTCCCTTGAGACAATGTACTTGTCCAAGGAAAGCTGCAGAGGCATTAAAAGAGGTGATTCATGGTTTGAAGAATTTGAGAGCTATTCAGAGTGGGGTTTTTTTCAATTAATAATGAAAAGACTATAATGTAGAAACGGAAAAACTTATGAAAATGACAAGCATCTGTTTCTCTTACAATTTAGAAACTCCCAGAACATTCCCCCTTGAGTAAAATAACTTAGCTGTGTGCCAAGACAGACAGAGAGAGATCACTGCTTCTTCACCATTGGTAAGACTTATCCCCAATTTCAAAAGATAATGTATGTGGAGGGAGAAGAGGAAAGGAGAAGTCCTAAGGAGGGAAAATATGATGGGCAAAGAACATGCATTGGCATGTTGTGGTGATGCATTCGTGACACATGTGTCAGACCAGGGCAGCTTGTTGTCAGTCCTGCAGGCTTGTAGGTTATATCAAGTCTGATTTCTCCATTATATTGGACACACTTGATTTTAACTGAGGAAGATTCTCAGATGCCTTGAACTGATTCTGTGGTAAACATGAGCAAATCTAAATAGCTGCTTTATTATAGTTTATTGTGTAAGTGTTGGTTCATAATAAATCATTGTACTGTTTAGAAACAAGCTTGAAACAAGTGCATAAATATTAAATGGCCTCAGGAATAAAGACATTTTTAGCAGAATTATTGAGTGTGGTTTTCCAAATCCATTGGGTAATCCAAAATCCCCATAGTCATTTAAGGACCAACATGTACTGCCATTTATAGTAATGTAAATTCAGTGTAACTGTGTTGAAGTCAATAGTTATTTGAAATTAACATAAAAAAATGAATAGAGTTTGGCCTATGAAATATAAACAACATAATTGCCTGAAACTCTATCCATTAGGATAAAGGAATAAAAATTCTATACCTCTGCAGAAATAGGAAGTAAAGTGATCTGTATTATGTGTGTAAATTTAAGCAAAAAAGATTGTACTGATTTCATTCATGTAATAAAGCTCTTAAACCCTAATCAGAAACCTTGGAGCAGAAGTTATTCATTTTTTAAAAAATTGCTATTCTACATTCTAATAATTCCAGCAGAAAAAGGAAGGACCAGCTCTGTGGCTTTTGCAAAGTAGAGATATTCAGACCAATTTCGTTGTTTGCAGGTCCCTCTTCTTTTAAGAGGAAGTGGTAGAAAACATGAACAGTGTCTGTATCCTCAGTTGCTGATGCTCTGTAGACTTCTCATATCACTAAGGATAGTCTCTCGAGGATGGCCATGTTGTGCCTTGGTTACCCAAAGCTTAAATGACACTTGTTCATGTTGTCATTGTCTTATATACGCTTACAAGATACAGTTTGTCTATGTATGTGATGAGTAGGTAGAGATGGGAGACAGCTGAATCCATGGGAGACATGTAACTTCAAGACGTCCATCTGCAGTAACACCAGTCATGTTACAGTCCTGCTAGCATAAGGGAAGGACCAAAGACCTGGGGCTTCTACGTGTAGCACACGAGAATGCCTTTGGGGACTCCCTAAAATGCAAAATGTTGGGTTTTCCCCTCAGAGCGGAGCTGACTGAGAGTGAGCAGAGCAGAAAGTAGGCAGCATGACCTGATCCAGTATGGAGCTAATGGTCAGGGACTGTGGCAGTGGAGCAGCATCCCGAGACCTAAATCCTAGGTAATAAATGGGAGATCATTAACGCTCTTCTGCCAGGTTGTAGGCATGTTGTGAGGAGCAATGCATTGGTGAAGGAAAGCACTTACTCAATGGTGGCATTACAGTTCCTGCTGGAAGGTGGAGTGAAAGGAAAAGGAGGCACATGGAACAATAACGCCCTCCCCTTAGTGCATTTACTTGTACTTTCAGAAGTAGTTAGGGCTCAGTTCAGCCCAGTGGGTCTATGCTACACAATCTGGGATGCTTTTGCCCAGGATCACTGTTTGAGGTCCAAACAGGGACCCAAGGTCCTGTGGGTGGCCTCACAGAGCACAGAGGACACCATTGCTGAAACCTCTCCTGTTAGCACATGACCGCTGACTTACTCTCTGCCCTGCTATCCGTCAGCAACAGACTCACTTGCAACTGCAGGGAACAGGGGACAACTTTGGGACATTGTGTCGTATATTTGCCTGCTTGATTTATGAAACATAGCAAAGGCAAACCGAAGCTGGAACAACTTGTCCATAGGAAAACTCCCTGTGCTTCAACTAGGAGACATGCCTTTAAATGCAACATCAAAACATTTATTATAAAATGGAACAATTTGTATTGTATTCAATAATGTTTTCAAAGGATTGTCAACCTCTGTTTGCAGGTACCTTTTCTTACAACATATAATCTATAGCACTCATTTCTGCTCCCCACCCCCAATAACCATATAACAGAGATATGCATTACAGAAAATGTGTATAGGTTTGCTTCTATTATAGTCATGATCAAAAGGCTATGATATATTGAAATATTTGCTTTGTACAAATACATCTGTTATCAGAGGGTTCCTTAACATAAATGGTGTATTTTCTATAATGTGCTCCGTCTAATGAATGGTTCAGCGAAGGCATGAGAACAGAGCTATGTGGGGAGAATGCAGTAATTTCTCTTTAACATGCAGGAATTCTGAATACAAGTAAATGCATGCCAAATTTTATTGCTTCTAAATCTGAATAATTGTATTTCTGAGCTGTGCATCTGGGTAGATAATAAAGCCACAAAACAATTTAATGAAACATATAAAAAATCAAATGACATTACTAAATATTATAATATGCAGAAAATATATTTTGCATATTGTCACCTAATCTTTCATCCACATACTAACAAATAATGCAACAATAATTGAAAGTCTTATTATCCATCTACGTAAATTGAGACCAAATTTACCTTGTTTCCTTTTCTTTGTGTGTGTGTGTGTGTGTGTGAACATAAAAGTGAGATTGATATTATTGCTTTATGTTTATGGTACATTTTTTCCATAATAACTAAGGTGACCAACATAAGTCTTTTTTCCATTCAAATCAGTCCTCGGCTCATATTGTGATTATGTTACCTAGCCAAGTACTTATAAGACTTAAGACTTGAATATGTGGCCTTCATCATTCCCTCTCTTTGATGCATAGTTCTGCAGGAATGAAAACTAGCATACCATAAAGAAAGTGGGAGTCCTCATATATAAATTCAGTGTCTAAAATTCACAAGTATGAGGTGCCCTCACCATCCATTACAGTCAAAGGGGACATATGGGTAATGCAGAGGGCAGTAGTGCTGACTCATACCCAAAGCCTATTTTAGGATGAGGTGAACTGCCCTTTTGGAGGTATGTGTTTCCTTCTGTTGACTCTTAAGGAATCCTAAATCATTAGCTTGGACTTAGATATCTAACTTTTAGAGGACCACGTAAGGAAGCAAGAATCTCATCTAAAGAGTTTAAAATACTCACAGGCTCCAGGAGGGAGGGATCACTTTTGTTCTTGCAATGATTCTAGCACTTTGTCACTGATTTATTCTGCTCTGCTATGGAAGAGGTCACTGCAGACTTCCAGCTGGTTGTAATGTCTGGATTTAAAGGACAGCGATCTGAAGTGTCTGCTGCAAAATGTCTTTTGCAAAGGTGAGCCTGTATCATCAAAGGCCACACAAACAGTAGGAAAAGCACTGAATTTCCCAAAGACCAGAGCCTGGTAATGTTGTTCTGGCTTTACTCGAGACACCTGTCTCCCCTTTCTTTCCTTATGATGTGTTGGCCCAGATTTTGACATGCTTGCACAGAGAGTAGTGTCCCATGCTACGGGATGCCCAGTTGAAGTCAGTGCAGGAAATTGTGCCAGGTTAAAGTGGGTAAGACTCTGCCTTGTTTCAAGAATATATAACCAACTCCTTTTTGATAGTTACTGCCTATACTCATAGAGAAAGATTGCCACCACCACCCCATCTATCCCTTTGCTGCTGGAAGGAAATCTGTTCCATCTTTCTTTACTCTGCTTTCTTAGACACATCAGGTCAAGTTCAGAGTCTTCAACCTTACTTTAAAAATTCTGGAAAGGTAAACTGAGGACTAATAAACACCCTGAGCCAATTAGTGAAACACCTTCTTCCCTTGTGAAAGGAGGAACTGTCCTCAGTGAAGAGAAGAGACTTCGTACTGTAAGGTGTTTATTGTACTGAAGACAGGACTTTTTTTAGAAACCACACTGTGATTGTGGAAAAAATTTCTGTAAGAAGAAAGAGCCATTGCATAAATTATAACACTTTCCACCCTGGGTGTCAAGTGCACTTGCGGATTACTTCTGCTGTTCTTACAAACAACTCACATTGCCTTGATATAAGATAGTCAGTTAGAAAATTAGAATTTTCTTATCAGAAGAGACAGTAAGAAAGACCCAGACATAACTAACACTGGTGGCCACATTCCTTGAGGTGCTACTGGAATGAGCAAAAATGCTTTTGGGAGAATATAAATATAAATATGCTGAAAAGCAGAGATTAGGAATTGCCACATAGAGATTTGCTACAGTGAAATGGTGAGGAGAATAATCAATGCATATAAAAATATTCTGCTTTCTTGATTTAAGAATCAAATGCCTGTAGACAGGTTTTCCTCTCATTCATACCAGGGTAATTTATTGTACTTCACAGAATGCAGAAGAAAACTTGGCCCTTAATCTGTGAAAAGAAGTTTTCAGGATGAGAAGTTTGATTTGACTTCAAAGAATATGAATCGGTTCTTTCTATTCTGTAGTCAATTATTCCCTTTCAATGCAACTCCCATTGGGAATAAAGCTTTCTCTGATGAGGTTTAGCCTTATAGCCAACTGCAATCCCTCTGGATTCAGCCTTGTCTCTGAGTCTGTCTGTCTGTCTGTCTGTCTGTCTCCCCCCTCCTCCTCCCTCCCCGCCTCTCTCCCCCTCCCCCTCTCTCCCCCCGCTTCTCTGCCTTCCTACCTTCCAGCCAAGATTTTTCCAACAATTTACTGAAGATTTATTTAGACAGCCACTATCTGAATCAGAACTGAAATTCTTGTAAAAGAGTCACAATTAAATCTTTGAAGCTTAAATGAAGGAAGTTACATTGTCCAGTATGTCTAACAGGAGATTTATACTTTGGATATTTGGTTTATATACGATTTATGATGTCATACAATCTTGAAAAAATAAAACTACAACAGGTCAAGATCTGGGATTGAATAGCTGTCTACTTCCTAGAAAAAGAAGATCTTTTTAAAAAAATAAAATAAATTAATAGTTCAAACCATTGTAACTCATTAATTCTAAATTGGACTCTTTATTTGAACTAGTACTAATGGTCTTTAATTTTGTTAGTATTTTAAAATATTAAAACCGTCCATTCAAAATATAAGGCATATATAAATAATATACTTTATTTATTCTTTAGCCAGTATAAACATGGAGCACTGTGTGCCTAAAATAAATCTCCTTGAATTTCCATTTGTGATAGTATTGAAAGTGGTGAAATATTTTTCTTAGGATTAACATGAATTAGTATGAGTTTTTGAATGGGGTTCAAATTACAGGTTTTTATGGAAAAAGAACATTTGGAAGTGAAACATAATTGTGAAATTCAGTCCTAGATTCAAATCTGAATGCTTTTCGCAAGGTCTGAAAGTAAGATTTTGCAGCTACATTTTCAAAAAACTTACTAAGTACTGAGATTCCCTGCCCATACTCTCCTTTGCCCAGATGTGACCATTTTTAGAGGTTCAACTGGAAACAGATCCATTTAGAAAACATTTCCCATAGTTGTAAAAACAGTGTCTGTAGCTTAGTTAAATGGACACTGTAAATTTAATTCAAGATTAGTATGTAGGTTTGATATACTAGCTATTTTCTGTAGTTTAGCTATATCAAATCCATCTTTCTCTCAGCCATAACATTTGAGAAATTAAAAGGCGCTATCAAAATGATCAGAACTTGTTAAGAAGATGCGATTTCTCTGTTTCAAAGTGATGTATAAATGGGATGTGGGGCAGAAAAGTGGAAAAACCAGATTTTTTTCCCTAGTTTTTATAAATTTCTAAACTTTCCTAACAGTACATTAAAAGTGTCATTTAACCTACTAGATCTGAAGTGTTAAATATCTCCATATGATGTCTTAAATGCAAACAACAAAATATTCCAAAATTGTAATTGGAAATGAGGAAGTGAAATAGATTGTAAACCTGAACTGAAACTGATTTTCCAATTTCAGTGTCCCATTATGCAGAATCATAAAACACAACAAAAAAGAAGATCAGATTCTTCATTAAAAAATTGAGAACCAAATTACTCACCCTGGAGTAACTATCTGGAAAGGGGGAAGGTTGCAGAAAACTTGGGCGATTCGTATAGGGAGAAGCTATGCTTATCTTTTCCTTTTTATAGGTGAGAGAGAAGGCTTGGTATTTTTTGTTCTTGCTATATAGCTTCATGATATTAGAAAAAGGGTGAGATTGTGTGATCTAAGGTGGAATTTATCCAGACATGGAAACATCTCTTTTTTAGATACTCAGCTTTACTTTCATGTTCTTCCCCTTTAATGTTAAATGGGTCACAGGATTTACAACCTACCCACCTTTTAAAACTATCCATGCTTCCTTCTGCTGCCTGAGATAACCAGCAGTGATTAGAATTTCTTAATATTTCAGGCAGAGGTGTGGGGTGAAAATGCTCTAGCTTATTGGTAAGAAAAGTAGGCAGCACTGGTCTCACTGGTAGCAGAAAGATGAGTGGTTTAGCATCAGACATTATATACTTGGAAGAAATAAAAAAAATCAGGAAAAATATAAATAAAAAAGAGTGCAAAGTTTTATTGTCAAGCGAGGCTGTCACTTCATGAAACCAGAGTCATATATAAGATATATGTGACATACTAATAGGAAGTAATTTACCCAAGGATGTTTTTGTGCCTTGAAGTGCCTTCAACATTTCTGCTTTGAAAACTTTGCAAGTATGTATGCATCAGAGCAGTTACCAAGGCGCTGAAGTTCCCAATTTGTGCACAATGTGACTTTTATAATGCTATTAAACTCATCTCATGGAAAGCGGTGTGCACAAAACAATGATACATGAGATCTCAAGGAGGATGCTGAGCGGGGGAGAAGGCTGGAGTGAGGAGAAAGCTTTTATAAAGTCACTTTGAGAATGCACCTCCACTCCAGAAACCTTCTGTTTATTCACATTGGAAATTATCTCCTGTGCTTTGGGCTGAGATTCATGCTGCTTCCATTCCTCACCCCCTCTGTATAATAAATTATACACAATTCTTTTTCTCTCTCTTTAAAGTAAATTTAGTGTTGATGAGATGCAGCAGATTGACAGTCCTGGTAATTGAACTCATGTATTTATCTCTAGCATGGGGCAGTGACAGTCCAAAATTCCCTCCTGTCCTATGAGTTGTAACTTGAAGGGATGGCCTCAGATGAGGACTCAGTATCTGTAACTCTACTGGTCATGCAATCATCAATAAAAGTTCACCATGTTCCAGCTGAAACGTCACCTTTTTCTCTCTTACCCTTGCTCCTGCGTTGCCAACCTGCCCTGCTCTTTTCTCTTTGGCATCTAGACTGTAAATTCAGTGGAATTTTTGTATCTTGTGTGAGCAGCAACATACCCATGAAGACCAGTTCTGGATACGGGGATTTCAAGGAGTTTATTGGAATGTGGGTAAATCCCACAATTATACAATTGAAAATGCCATCTTTCCTCATTGTTGCATGCTGGAACAGTTCTGAGCATTACTTTTGTCCCATGGGAGCCAAACTGAGGGCACCAGATTCATTTCCTACAGAAAAGCTGTGAGATGGTGATAGACCTGGGGAGAGAGGACACACAGATTTTCCTGTGTGATAGGAAAGTCTAAAACTGTGATTTTTCTTTGTCCTTTCATAAAATACAAACAAACCCTGAGAACAAACAAATAAACCTCTTGCTGCAAAGTGAAATTCCCTGAAGGAAAAAAAAAAATTGAAGGAGGTGAAGGTCAGTCCAAATATTTGGCTGTGATAAATTCAGAGCATTTAATTCAGAGTAAAACTATATATGACTTTTTTTTATGCACTAAGCCAATGATTTTTTAAGCTATTTTGACATTTTAAAAGAGGCGTCCCATGTGGAAAGTATTGCTACAGAATACTTTGTCATCATCATTGTGTTTCATTTGTTTTCCTCCTCGAATGAAATTTGCTTGAAAACAATACATTTTTAGGCATTTTGAAAGATGTCATTTTCATCACCAGGCAGGCAATCTGACAACATTGCTTTGAACAGCTTTAAATGGCAGTTAATCTGGCTCTGAAACACTCTGCCCAATTTAAGGCATCTAAACTAGGAGTGCAGTTACTGGACTTCTGTTGTCAGTGGAGAGCGAGAGAGAAAGAGACGCCTCCAAAAATCAGTTGAGGACCTTCAGATCTTACTCTCCAGTGTCCTCTGGTCACACTGGAAGAAATGAAGCTATAGTAATACAAGCTTCAGTTACCACACATGCATCCATCAGATCTTGTAGACACATGGAGCCCGTGTGAACTCCACAACTACCACTGTTTTGGCCAGCCCGGTGAAGACCAACAAAGGTATAGCTGTACAAGTCACAGTGAAGACTCTAGACTACTCTGTCAGTAGGGCCCTTTCCTTCATGAAGACTTAGGATAGACTTAAGTCCTTAGTCATGGACTTAAATATGTTTGATGTACTCAGGCTTGGATTCAATAGCTAGGAACAAGTAAAACCCAGTACAGTTGGGTTTAGGTATAGGAATATCTGTTTAGTTAGTAAAAGATGTAGTCTTGGCTCTGCCCTCTTTCTCCACTGGCTTTCAGAGCTGATGAAGCTCAGCAGCAAATAAATGGTCTTACATTAAAGCAAGGAAAAAGCAATAGAAGAATCATAGAATTGTTTAGGTTGGAAAAGACCTTTAAGATCATCCAGTCCAACCATTAACCTAACATTACCAAGTCCACCACTAAACCAATTAAGGGCAGAGTAGCAATTTCATGTGTCCTGGCTAGGTGGCTGGATTATTTATACTGTGAGAAAATACTTGGAATCATTAAGGTTGGAAAGGATCTCTAAGATCATCAGTCCAATCATCAACCCAACACCACCATGCCTACTAAGCCATGTCCCAAAGTGCCACATCTGCCCGTTTTTTGAACACTTCCAGGGATGCTGACTCCACCACCTCTCTGGGCAGCCTGCTCCAATGCTTGACTACCCTTTCTGTGAAGAATTTGTTCCTAATATCCAATCTAAATCTTCCCTGGCACAGCTTGAGCCCATTTCCTCTTGTCCTATCACTAACTACATGGGAGAAGAGACCAACACCCACCTCACTACAACCTCCTTTCAGGCAGTTGCAGAGAGCAATAAGGTCTCTCCTCAGCCTCCTCTTCTCCAGACTAAACAATCCCAGTTCCCTCAGCCGCTCCTCATAAGACCTGTGCTCCAGACCCTTCAGCAGCTTCGTTGCCCTTCTCTGGAAACGCTCCAGCACCTCAATGTCCTTCTTGTAGTGAGGGGCCTAAAACTGGACACAGTATTTGAGGTGCAGCCTCACCAGTGCCGCCTAGTACAGGGGAACAATCACCTCCCTGTTCCTGCTGGCCACACCATTCCTGATACCAGCCAGGATGCTGTTGGCCTTCTTGGCCACCTGGGCACACTACTGGCTCATGTTCAGCCGGCTGTCAACCAGCACCCCCAGGCCCTTTTCGGCCAGGCAGCTTCCCAGACACTCTTCCCCAAGCCTGCAGCGTTGCATGGGGTTAGTTGTTGTGCCCCAAGTGCAGGACCCGGCACTTGGCCTTGTTGAACCTCATACAGCTGGCCTCAGCCCATTGGTCCAGCCTGTCCAGATCCCTCTGCAGGGCCATCCTACCCTTGAGCAGATCGACACTCCCACCCAACTTGGTGTCATCTGCAAATTTACTGAGGGCGCACTCAATCCCCTCATCCAGAATGGGAGGTGAGCCATGATAACTTGAGAGCTTCTCCTGAGGTGGTGCAATTATACATTGCCTTTTGTTCATGCCTCCTTCTTCCTAAAGACACAGCTTGGGTCTTCGTTTGGGATTTGGATGTGGAAATCTCTCTATATATCACCTCCAGCCCCTATTTCTCCCCCTTCCCCTTCAATTTTCTTAATGGTGTTCAAGGAGAGTCATACTTTTTATTTTTCACATGACATCAAGGCATTGTATTAAATATAGGATTTGGGACTTGGCAAATCAACAAGCACATTGTAACTCCTATGGAGACAAAAGGTGACTGAACAGTTTAGCCAACCGACATACAAGCAAAAGTAATGCTCCACAGTAAGAGGATTGCCGGCTCTATTGTTGGGCCCACAACAGGAACCAACTTATTGCAACATTAATTTCCCATCTCACATGGAAGTTATTCAAGGGAAAAGACTAACAAGCAAACAGTTCCCACAGTTTAATCCTGTTGTCACCCTGATGGATTTGTATTTGCTGCTGGATTGTAGGGGTGGAATGAGGCTGCTTTGTTATTATTTCAACTGTATTTGTTGGGGTAAAAAGCAACCCCAGGATTAGGAAAACATGGCTTCTGCTACCTTTAGATAGCCAGAAACTGCTGTTGTGTTAGTGTAGGTATAAGATGACTAAAATTATATCTTAGTGATGCAGAAATTCTTCACTCAGGGATGATAGAAATATTTTTAACTGTAATTAAGACTTGTGAAATGTCTCTTTTTTTGGCTACATCTGTTCTTATGACTTCATCTCATTTCTCATTTGCCTTTTTTTAACATGTATAGCAGCAGTCACAGCAGTACTCGGGGCCAAGTCTAGTAGTTATTACGTGTAATGCAGTTTCCTACTCTCTGCATCTTGGAAATATCTGTAGAAGTTCACCTATAGGTGTATATTTTCTCTGTAACCCCAAGGACGGACATTAGCTAGTTTTGCAGTCATAAGCAACTACTTTACTGACATTGAACAGCAGCAGACATCTCCAGTAGGCTGGCCATTCAAATATTTAGTTATCCAGGTTTGGACTAGGTTTCAGAGCCTCTAGTGACCCTTTTTAGCACAGAGCTATTTAACTTTACACACACAGAAAGACGGTCATATCTTTGGATTACCAAGCAGTTTAGCCAAATCTTCAGCTGATGTTGATCATCATAATTCTACTAAAGTCAGTGTCACAGTGATTTAAGTAAGTAAGAAAACTAGACCTGTGGTTTTTATAGCTTTCTTGAAAGTGATTGTTCCTTTTCAAGGTATTCACATTCAGAGTGAATAATACAGGAGGAAGTCAGGAGTTCTTATTGTTTGTGTTGAAATCACAAATCTAGGTCATTTACAGGTAGTTACCATTTCTTGTGCTTAGCAATTCCAGGCAAGTTTTATTTGGGGGGAGGGGGGTAACAACACAAAAATGTTTTGGGGTGAAAATGACCTCTAATTTTTTTTTTTTTTCCAAAATGTCTATGGGTTTTGTTTTTTCTTTTGTTTTTTTTTAATTTGCTGAAACCCATTACCTGCATATGTACAATCAAAATTTTTACCTTAATTATGCTTAAGGGTAAAAAATAGAAAACAAAAACCCCCCCAACGTTTTTTTGCAAACAGTGTTTACTCATTTTTCAGCCAGTTTTAACTAAAAAAACCCATTTTTGCTGACAGGCAACTGGCTTAAAGCAAAATGTTTCTTCCTTGAGGCACATCCAAATGCTGTCTTCCTCTCCTCTTTATTTGACTGCATCAGACTAACATTCTGAATGGCACCATGGCTCTTTCTAATGCTCCTCATTATGTCTTTTTATTATGTATATGGTTTTTTTCTCATGTATGCATATTATATTTTTTGCTGCTCAATACATTATTCCATACGGATGGAACACATGCAAGGACCTGTCAGCCTGACAGTCTTTCTCAGTCTTCTTTAAAAATAATCTCTTTAAGTATTTCTTGATCCAGATCTCTGCCTTATGCTCTTTGGAGCAAGGAACATAGCTGATTTTTCAGTACAAAGAGTTCCTTTCTACAATTAGTAAAAGCATTTTCAAGGGTGGAAATCTGATACACAGTTCTCAAAAAAGCCAAAAGTATGCAAAATATCTACCAGTCTTGTTTGCATAATCCTGGTGCTAGCATAAAGTTTTTATACTCCCCAAATACCTTCCTTCACATAGATTTGAAGCACATCTATTGGAACTGTCTGCTTGTGCCATTTTAAGTCCTGTGTGAGGTCCCCAGTCTCCTCTTATAGTCTGTTCCTGAAGGTTATCAGCCATCATCTTCCAGCCCAACTCTGGAGTCTTTGATCAGAAATCACTGCAGATCATAGCTCAGTGGCTCATTTGCACTTAATATAACTATAGCTATCTAAAAATTATGAATTTGGGATTAATTTCACCTAATTTTAGTTATCTGTAGGGTAAGTGTCTACATACAAGCTGGTTTTCTGAGCTCTAGTTGCTAAGATTGTGGCACTCCACAGAGGGATTCCTCTGATCAAATGATGTGCCTACTTCAGGCAGAGCTTGATTATTCTCCAGAATACTTTGTCTGTACCTGGAAAAGGATCCTAAGCGCTAAGCTCATATTGCAGGACAGAGGGCACTTGGAAGTCCTGCATCCTATCTGTCAGCCCAGTGTGGATGCCTTGGATAGCCAGTTGTCAGTGCATGTAACTGAGCTGAGCCCTAAATGTCCAGAAATTCCTGAGCTGTCTTGGTTCCCTCTGGAGTCAGTAGGGAGAGAGAGCTGGGAGGAATTGTCATTGGGAGGTGGGTATCGCTCACTCTTTGCCATAAAGGAAAATTACATACCTAACTTTTAAGACAACTGAAGTGATCTGCTATGAAACCCACCCTTGGTTGCATATGTGGGATGATGTCAACCTTTTAATAGTGCTTTTAAAGAAACACATCCTTCTGTCATGCTTTGAAAGTGAATCTTAATCTACTTTGGTTTGGAAGGTTGTTTCTGGCCTTGATTTTGCAGAGGATCTGAGGGTAGTTGCCTACCTACTTATTTCAATGTTTCTTTACATTTTTTCAATATTCCACTACTTTACCTGAGTAGTGGATAATAATAAGGGATTTTATTATTTATTGGTAACACTGATGTAGAACTGATTATATACATATTTAGAATCACATTACGTTAGATTCTTTAAAAATAAATCAAATTGTACAATTTCTATTCTACAGAATTCGCAGCCTGAAAGAAAATATGTAACAAAAGTGTTCTAATAAAGAGGTGAAGTTGGTAAGGAGGAACAAAATTAATCGTACAAAATCCATAGCTAGTCAGCAGTAGCAATGATAAGTCATTACCTGATATTTTTCAGTGCTTTAACATGTTTGGATGACAGTCTCTAGACAGGCTAATGCCAGTGTAAGTGAATCATACAGGGGATGAGTGCTTGTAAGCAGACTTGCTATATTTGGGAGAATAAATGTATAAATGTTTGTGTTATTAAAAAAAAAAAACCAACCAAAACCAACGAAAACCCGCCAAAAACATTTGCTTTGAAATCTCCAGAACAGAATTCCACTTATATTTAGTAAAAGTCATTGTTAAGGAAATGAATTAATTTACATTTAATGTAAAAAAAGATTATGAACTTATTTTGATTTTTTAAAAAATGAAACATATTTCTGCAGTGTTTATATTAAGTTTGGTCCAGTGGATTTGATTGGAGGAAAAATATACCATGAGAGGAGAAACAGATTCAGTGTGGGGGAGGGGGAATATGTTAGACTGAAACAAAATCCATACACAGAAGTCTACGCTGATTTAACGCACAACCTTCTCTCCAGAACAGTGTCATGCATTAGGCACTAAGACATCCATGCTAGCAGCACAGTTATCCTAGACAACATCCACAGGTGTCAGAGAAAAACAGTCATCTATTGAGAATTATTTGCAGCATAGCTGGGGGGAATCTCAGCCCAAAGATCTGATACTGAAAAGACTAGATAGGTGCTTGAGTTTGTGCATCAGGAGCTGATGTAGCTCATTTAATTGGACGATATAATATAATTTACTAATTTACGTGTATACATATGTACTTACCTATGCAGGACTGTGACCTAAAGCCACAACACAAGTAAGTGTAATAGACTCAAGAACCTGTTTAAGAACAGGATCATTCTTACATGCTGTCCCAACTAGAACATAAAGTCCAACTGCTGTAGGAACATCTGTACTATACAAACTTCAGTTTGTATCCTATAGTCCATAAGTGAAGTATCCAGCTAAATGAAAAATGTATACGGTTGATGTGGGAACACAACAGATATTGGATATATACAAATCCCAGCCTGACTTTTCCAGTTTGGATTGCTCAGCTGGTTCTCTCTTACAGGTGGTTCCTGCTGCACAGGTGCAGCCGTTCCTCTACCTGACTCACTGTACAAAGACAACCACACATACTGCAAACATAATGCATACTTGCTAAAACTAAATAATATCTTCTTTTTTTTTGTATAACACCATGTGTTAGTATAACCAGTCACACTAAGTTCATATACTAACCCTGCTTTATAGGGCAAAAAAGAATAGGCAAGGGGGATTTATTTCATTGAACTTCTAGTGTCTGCAATATGGGCTTCTAAAACTGAGCTACTCATCTAAACAGGCTGTATAGTTGATAGAGAGCAGTATGCTGAGGATGTGATTGCTTTGTCATATTTTAGATTTTTAGAAATTATGGGTGCCTAAATCTGCACACTGACAGTGGAGTGAGGGCTTATGACCTACAGACATGGAGGTATCTACCTGTCCATGGGTAAGTCCCACCTTCATTTCTATTAAAGCTCTATGCAATATGTGGTAAGTGATAAAGTAATTGACTGAAAAGGTTTGTATTTGTTTAATTACTGTCATTGAATAAATACATTGGTCAACCAAAGCTGTTTTAAGACGACTAGTTCTGGTAAAGGCTGCTGCTCTATGTCTTGCCTGGTGGGGATTCCCTGGGGTATAACGAAAGGTGGTGTTACTAAGTTTTCACTTGCAGTGCCTCCTTCTATTTGGGCCAACAATTTCTTTAAATGTGTAGAAACTTAGCAGTTTTTGTTACTTCTATCCCTCTGGCAAAATTGGATGAAATTGGCTAATAGATTCAAAAACTATTGAAACAGAGATTGAAAATCTGACACTTATGCTTTGTGATCATAAACATTACATTTCCTTAGAAAATTGCTGAAAAACTGCAGCTATCCCTCCAAGTTGCCCAAAAAAGTAAGAGTAGTTTGAAGTCTACAAATCATGACATTGATTTCTTGTGTGTTGCATGTCGTCTTCTCCCCTTCCCCCTAAATCTATAGCCTGCTTTGCCCATTAAAAATGAACTATTTAAATAGGCAAAACTGGGAATGGGTAGTGTCTCAGTCTTGCCTATCATAATGGAATGCCTTTCTTGGCTGTTCTTTAGGTGTTATCATACTGTATCTAATAAATAATAGTGACAGACTGCAAACACCATGGAAAGTAGCATTGATTATAATATTAATTCAAGAACAAACAAGATAGATTTTTTTCTTTAATTCAGGGGGAAGAAAACACAGCATAGAAATTGAACATAAACAGAGTTGGGATCTGCAATTCATTTTTCTTGTTTACTATGAAATTGGGCCTAGTTAAGTTTCAAAAATGCTAATGAGGAAATAAATTAGGTAGCAATTTTCTAAGGCAATATCTCATTGGATATGTATTTGTTTACTTTTATCTATATTTATCCTTGTTAACCCCTTTTTTCCTGGCCATTCAACTTCATCCATTTTGGTTTTTACCTCTTTCTCTGATTGTTTATTTGTTTGGTATGATTGCATTTATATGTTTCCAAGAAATGAATATCTAGACTTCATAGAAAAGAAAGAGGACAGGGGAGGGAAATAACCCGCTTTGAGGGTGCTGTACTCTATTCTTGTCCCACTGTCAGCTGAATAGCCACATCGCTCATACTGGATTTCCAAAAAGCTCTTGACATTTGACTAGCTCTATTCACACTAAAGTCAACGGTAGTTCATTGAAGCTGGTGAGATCAGATTTAGGCCAGCAGTAATCACTTTTGAAAATTCCATCCTTATTCTCCAATAATTTCTATTGACCTTTGTGAGAAGCTTCTCTGGAAGGAAACTTTGACTGTAATGAAACTGGAAAACAAGAGGCAAATTAAGATTTTTTTTTTTTTTCTTAAGGCCAAGTTATATACTTATAAGTTTAAATATAACTCTCCTCTAAGTATGTTTTTTTCCAGTGAGAACCACATTCACCATCATAAGAGAAAGTTTAAGGGTAAATTATTGCATGACATGAAAGGTATATGGCTCCATGTAATGTCATAGCACTATAATTCCCTTAAGTTTTGCTCTTGGCAACACACTTAGCACATGGGCATCAGTCTGGGTAGAAGAAAGACAATGCACTTACATCAGAAAATTCATCTGCAATGAAATTCCTTTCCGTTTCACAGGATTGTCACCATTAAGAAGTCAATTTTCAAACCCCATATAGTGACTTTGAGAACGGCACTCGAGGACCCGCTGATATAAAACCTATCATTATCAGGTCAATCATTTCCCAAAGCAGTGACAGATATTCAACATTATTTTCACAGATAAATGAATAGTCTTCATCGCAGCTCCTCTCCTTGTTGGCAATTTCAGTAAAGAGGCCAAGAGGTGAATAGCCTGCAGAACTCTTTTTTTCATGCCTGGGGTTGACTTTTTTAAGTTAAAGACCTTTTGGAGAAAGTTTGCCCTCTCATAGCCTTTTTGCAAAAAGTGGCCATGTATGTGAATTTCGAGCAACCAGCAACACCCATTGCTAAAGGGCAGGAGCTAACCAGGGAAAGGTCATTCCAATTCACAAAGGGCTTTGATATTTCAGAATAGCTGACTTTGTTATGAACTGAAGGAGAACCTCACATTTCAAATTCTTTGTGTAAAAGAAAAAAATGTCATGGTCCTCAGGAAACCCACCAGAAGAGCCATCCTGAAGTATGAATACTGGAAGCTGTTGGGAGGGTAGCTGTGCCGAGGTTCCACAAGTTTTCTGTTTCTCTTATCCTATGCATTAAAGTGGGAAGACACTTTGATGAGTAGCAAGATGAGAAGGGGCCAAGGTGTTTAGGAACTGAAGCTCTGATAGCTTCCAAGCTTTCATCCATCCTTCCATGTGAAGAGGTGCAGTGGGAACCCAGCAATCCCCATAGCCAACTAACAGAGAAAATGGAGAGAGGCACTGACCAAAGAGAACACAACTTTTTTAATGGAACCCAGTCATAGATTCCAGCACAACTCTGTCATCACTCAACAGCTGTCATAAAACATTTGTATGTCTATGAATCATCACCTCTGGAGGGAATAACATTTCTTGGGAAGTTTTCAATGAGAAATAATGAGGGTGCAGCACTTCTAGGGCTTAGGCTTTTTTTTTTTTAATTTATTGCTTTTTCATTTTAGCTGCCTAGACATAAATTTAGGGGGCACCTGAGGTTCAGGGACCCAGCTTTAACAATACTTTCCATGCTTATTCATTCTTTACTTTGTTTTTCACAACATTTTACTAGCATATACACGTATTAGCATATACATACAATGTCAATAATGAGGTAGATTCAGACAATGGTGGGGTTTTTTCAGAACTGGGAAACGAGTGTGACTCCCTTCTATGCTAGATGTGGAACTGGGAAGAGATAGGAAAAGCTTTATAAAAATAAGGCTTTATGAATGTTTCTTCAACAGAGTAATAGACCTCTAAGACATGCAAAGAAAAAAAAAAAGAAAAAACGAAGAAACCTTCATGAGGAAACATGGTTTTTAGTTGTTATTATTCTTCTGTTTAGATTGTTCCCTCTTGCATGTCCATCAGCTAACACATCAATTAGATTTTTAACCAGCTCCAGGCAGACTAAGACTTTTATTTTACTTTTTGGAAAACCTCATTCTTTTGAAATGGAACAGGTCACTATAAGTTCCACATGTAAACTACATCCATCCCCTCCTTGAAACCTCCTGTGGAGACCTCTCCATAGCTTTCATATCCCTCTGACAAAGCCTAGACACTCACAAATTGGGAATGGTCCTTTTTTCCACTCTGCTGAGGTTTTCCCCTACCAGCCCAAGACTTCCTGCCTTCTCTTCTATACTCTCTAAATGCCTGCATCAAGGCCTTATTCCTTGAAAGAAGAAAAGATGACAATTTCCTGCTAAGCACCTCTTTAACAAGCCTCATTCTAAATAAATGTCATCCATCACATTACTGCGTGATTTATGCTTTTCACCTAGGAAGGTGTGCTGATGCAGGCACCCAATGCAGACTAAACTCCCTTAGGGAATGAATTCACTTTATGAAACTTCCTCTTCCAACTCCATTTCCAATTAGAATGAGTGTTTCTTTTTTTTCCCATTCTCTCCCACATTTTGCTGTCTTCCTGCTTCCTCCCATGGATCAAGTACTTTTACCTTACTCTTCCTATATTAGGAAAAAAAAAAAGCTTTATTACAGGGAACCTTTCAATTAACTTTCTAAGTAAAATGACTGTATTAGGCAAAAGTTTGTGTAATAGCCAATAAAATGTCAGATAATATTGAACATGGGCTTGGACTAACCTTGCAACCCAGTAAGTTATTACGTGCAAATGTTACAACTTGATTTTGAAGAGAATACACATGTATGATGAAGCCATTTTATAGTTAAGCTGAGTGATTGATTACAGCATTCTGATCCATCCCAACAAGATAAACTCAGATAAAAGAATCTGCTGATATTTAAGACTTGACAATTTATTATCCAAAGACTACTGTAAAAATGATTTTATAATTCCCTTCATTTAAGTGGGGATTTTTTGAAAGTAATAAAACATATTTTCCAGAGTAACTGACTATGATCAGAAACTTTTCTTGCTAGCTAGCAGTAAATTCCACTCAGGAATAAAAATGAGACAAAAGAAACATTACTGGTTATCCTAGGTGCTTCTTGAAGCTTTTGTGTGAAAACTAGTCAAATGGGAACTTGTTTTTCTGCTAAAATTTTAAGCCTTTTATTATGCTTAAACTCTTGTTACGGGCTAAAGGGAAATGTAACAAATGCATGAAGTCAAGAATTTATTATTAATAAAATTGAAACCTTAACAGTATAACTTGACAAATGTTATTAGTCCAGATTGATTTATTACAGAAAAAGAAAATAAAGAACACTACTACCAAGAAAAAAAAAAATCTCAGTGATATAACAAAGCAGTTATAATTTTTATACACACAGTAGTACCTACCCATTTTAAGAGCGTTATGATCACCCTTCCACTGCCCCTCTGGATGCTATGACACCAGGTTTCCTCAAGCAAGGGAACATTTGGACCAGGTTAACAGTGTCTGAAGTTCTCCAATGGGAAAAAAGGGTGATGTTAATGGGATTTCTTCTTTCTTCCTCCTTTTTGGGGAATTAGCATGGGCTATTTTTGTATTTCCTAAAGTCCTTATACATCTTGCTCTTTCTTGTTTGCAACTTCATGTTACATCCCAGTTTACTATACATAGTGTTTTCTACATATGTTAAATATTTGGTCTTTGGTCTCTTTTTTACGCCTAAACCTGATTTTGCCCAGCTCCATGTCTGCATTTCTTTCAGCATTGGTGACCTGTTCATAGCCTTGGGGTCTCCAGAACTAGAACTGTTGAGCAGGATCCATCTCTCCTACCTTAACAAGTTAAAACTGATCTTTGATTGAAAAGAAGAGTGAGAGAGAGGCAAACACTTCCAAAGGAACAAAAAGGAGTATAAATTGGATGGACTGAATTACATACTGGAGGCTTTTGTCTTTCTTACTTTCTCAGAGTTATAAATCCTTCTTTTGGCACCAGCAACAGAAGGATCCTATACTTCTTACTTCAGTGCAATGTTTAACATATAATGACATGATTATCCCATCAATCCTCTGTGCTTTCATTGTGGTAATATGGATCCCAGACTATTAAGAAAATATGAGAAGTTTTTCTGAAAATCATTGCTACAGTTTACATAATCTGCGCCCCTCATTTTTGTATTGGCAAGTCTCTTTCATTGCCCTCAGGTTCGAGTTTTAATTTAAGAGAAAGCAAAACCACCAACCCTCCAGCCCAAAGAAATTGTCTGGAAAGGTCCTGTTTAATTCCATGAGAACTGGCTTATTCTGTATTTATTGCTGTATTCAGGCTTTCTAAATTTCAGACAAATATTACCTAGATTGGCTCTGGTGATCTGGAAAACAATTTATTTTGGTGACATGGTTGCAGGAGTAAGTCAAATTTCTATCACTGGGTCTTTTTTCCTTCTATCACTCTTAGTTCTCTTTAGTCTCATTAATCCAATGAAACATATTGCTCTAGAAACAATTAGAGCCAGAAAACTTTGTGTCCTTGCTCCAAAATATTTTCTCTCCTTAACCTTGGGCAAGATTTTTAATAGTTATTTCCTTCCATCTCTAATGCATAAAATAGGGAAATGGTGTAGCCTGATATCAAAGATAGTGAATTTCAGGATTCTGGAACCATCTAACTACCATATGAATAATGATCTGCATATATTCCCTACACACATAAATAATCATAATAAATGTTGTAATAGGTAATAATGCATTCGCTTGCTATATCTATTCTTTCAAATTGAGTACGACCAGAAGAACAGCAATAATTGGTATGAGTAACCAACCATCACAACAATGAAAGTTGCAACTGAAAATGAGTACCAGATGCTGAATGAAAAATAGTGCAATAAATAGATATTATTAACGTAAAGGTGTGAAAAAGAAGCAAATTCCATTTCATCAACAATTTCAGAGATAGAAAAGTTTGGCTTTTTTCTGAACAGGATAAAATATACCAAAAATGTTTAAGTTTATCAGGAAAAAAATAGTATGTCATCTCAAAATACTTTCCTTTAACAAAATAATGGAGTTCCATCTTTATTCAGCCATTAAAAACTTGTCTATATATTAGAATATAAAGCAAAATGTTATAGCAACATAAAAAAATATATTACAACACAAATATCAAGTTTTTGTTCCAAAAATACTGGAGACATCATAATGCCATCAGAATCCTTCCCATATTACTTTAAATTGAACTGTAAATTAAATCAGTCTTATTTCCTAAAGCTTTTCAGTTTCAATGTAACCCTGTACCCTCACTTTATACAATTTGTTAACATATTTCTGACCAGATGCAGTTGTAACACATACTCAATATTTCCTGTTTCTGCTAGCTACAGAAGCTAAGATTTCACTTCATCCGACATTACTGCATGTAAATGACATGTTTCAGTTAGAGGGTCTGTCACCCATGCTTGCTCTCTCACAGGACAAACAGACCATAATTCAGCAATTCACATCGGTGTTGGATTTGCATGGTTAAGGTTTTGGGAGCATAGGGGCTACAGGGGTGGCTTCTGTGAGAAGCTGCTAGAAGCTTCCCCCATGTCTGATGGAGCCAATGTCAGCCGGCTCCAAGATGGACCCGCCGCTGGCCAAGGCCGAGCCCATCAGTGATGGTGGTAGTGCCTCTGGGATAACAGATTTAAGTAGGAAGGGGTGGAGGGGGGCCAGAACCAGCACAACTGCAACTGGAGAGAGGAGTGAGAATATGTGAGAGGAATGACTCTGCAGACACCAAGGTCAGTGAAGAAGGAAGGGGAGGAGGTGCTCCAGGAGCCGGAGCAGAGATCCACCTGCAGCCTGTGATGAAGACCATGGCGAGGCAGCTGTGCCCCTGCATCCATGGGGGCCCCCGGGGGAGCAGAGATCCACCTGCAGCCTGGGAGGAGCCCACGCCGGAGCAGGGGAAGTGCCCAAAGGAGGCTGTGACTCCGTAGGAAGCCCACGCTGGAGCAGGCTTCTGGCAGGAGCTGTGGCCCCGTGGGGAGAGGAGCCCAGGCTGGAGCAGGTTTGCTGGCAGGGCTGGGGACCCCGCGGGGGACCCACGCTGGAGCAGGCTGCTCCTGAGGGGCTGCACCCCGGGGAAGGGACCCATGCTGGGGCAGTTCGTGAAGAGCTGCAACCCATGGGAAGGACCCACACTGGAGAAATTCATGGAGGACTGTCTGCCGTGGGAGGGACCCCACGCTGGAGCAGGGGCAGAGTGTGAGGAGTCCTCCCCTGAGGAGGAAGGAGCGGCAGAGACAACATGTGATGGACTGACCGCAACCACCATTCCCTGTCCTCCTGTGCTGCTCAGGGGGAGGAGGTAGAGAAAATTGGGAGTAAAGTTGAGCCTGGGAAGAAGGGAGGGGTGGGGGGAAGGTGTTTTAAGATGTAGCTTTTATTTCTCATTATCCTACTCTGATTTGACTGATAATAAACTAAACCAATTTGCCCCAAGTCGAGTCTGTTTTGCCTGTGACAGTAACTGGTGACTGATCTCTCCCTGTCCTTATTTTGACCCACAAATTTTTCATTACATTTTCTCTCCCCTGTCCAGCTGAGAAGGGGAGTGATAGAGTGGCTTTGGTGGGCACCTGGCGTCCAACCAGGGTCAACCCACTACAACATGATACAAGGTTAGATCACACTCTAGAGAGGGTCATATCTCTCTATATTGACACTAGGTGTAACTTAGACCGTCTACTCTCCTAATTTAAAACCTTTTTTAGGCTTCAAGCTTTGGCAAGAAGAATATAAGATCCTTATCTCATATTTTAAAGATTTGCAGTGTTGTATTTTGGGTTTGGATCACTATTGAAGGTCATCAATGTAGTTGCAGAGAGAGTTATCATGGAACTCCTGGGTTATTTGGAAGTTAGCAAGACTGTACCAACATTCATAAAATAGCTACATCCTGCTTTTGGAATTATTATCCAACATAATTTAACTACCTGCTAGTGAAGGTTTATTCTTCCACCCATTGAGGATATCCAAGTATAGCTAAGTTTTTTTTGTGCTGTTGCTATTGAGCACTTGGGCGAAACAGGCATGGTGCTTAAGATACTCTTGAACTATTTCTAATAGCTTTAAAGCAATTCCTATATAATAGATCTGTTCAGTTCAAATATATAACTGCATTTCATTACTATCTGGAAATGTACAACTGTTTTGTCACACTTTCAGTTTATTTTGAGGCAAATCATTCTGCCTATGCCAGTTCGCTGAATCTCTGTCTTTCCCATTGTGAGGGAAGCTCAATATTAAAGCTTTAAATTCTTGTGAAGAAAATTGTCATCCTCAATTCATCTCATCCTGAGGCAGCTGTACCTTGAAGGAATGCAACTTCGACTGCCTTGTCTTGTACCTAGTGGATGTGCATTGCTCATTAGGCTGAAAGAGGTGTAGCTATTTCTATTTGCAGGGTGTTTCTGGAGTTTGGTGTGCAGGGACACTGAATGCTGTCAAGACTGGAGTGTTTTTTTGTGAGTTAAGAGCTTTCTGATCCTGGTGACTGTTAACAATGAAAGTGGAGGCACTTCTGCATTATCCCACCAGCTGGGCATTGACTGCCTGGGGAACAGCTTTGCAGAAAAAGACTTGGGGGGCCCTGGTAGACACTAAGTTGAACAGGAGTCAGCAATGCACCCTTGTGGAGATGAGGGCTAAGCACATACTGGGCTACATTAGCAAGTGCATTGGCTGCAGGTTGAGGGAGGTGATTATTATATTCCATTCAACACTAGTGAAGCCAAATCTGGAGCACTGCATCTCCCCTGTATGAGAAAGATATTGAAAAACTCAGGCTTGTCCAGCACAGAGCTACCAAGATGTATGGGTGCCCAGGGCATAAGACACACAAGGAGAAACTGCGAGTGCTGGGTTTATTCAGTCTTAAGAAAACCAGAATAAGTAAATGTCATTAAATACGTATTACGTAGTTAAAGAGATGGTGGAGCTACACTCTTTTTGGAGGTAGACACAGAAAGGGCAAGAGTCAGTGGACACAGATCACAGAAAGTGAAATTCTGATTAGAAATTAGGAAAAAAATAAATCTCACAATCAGGGTGGTCAACCATTCCCAGACAGAAGGTGAAGTCTCTATTCCTGGAGATATTCAACACTTGGCTGAGCAAGAGCCTAAGCTAAATGATATAACTCTTAAATTGGCCCAGCTTTGAGCCATGTAGACCCTTCAGGAGTCCCTCACAACTGAAATTACTCTATGATTCTCTGATCTTAAATTTGGGAAGCTGGAGTTCAGAAATCAGGTTATCTGGCCTTACAGGTACTTACTCAAAGGTCTACCTGTAGGTGTTCTAGTGAAAACCACAATAACCATAAAAATAACCATAACCCCCATACAGTTAAATTCTGTCCATATCAGAATAAAATTAAAGCAATAGCCAAATAAATATCATTAAAAAAAAAAAAGAAACAACTTTTCATTAAAAAAAAAAAAACAAACAAACCAACAAACAAACTTCTTGGGAAGAATATTTTAACTATTACATTAAATAAATAAAAACCAACTTATACAATTTACAGTTTAATTCTATACAATTTACTGTTTAATTCTTAAATGAGCTAATTTCTAAATAACCTCATCAAGCCTTTAAAAAAATCCTAGAAAAATCAAGTGGAAAAAAAGACTTAGAAGGCAAATATTTTTTGAAATTAACTCTGGATGACATCTGAAAACAAACCAATAACAAAACCAAGCCCAAATAACTAATGTTTCTCACCTCCTTAGGAACAAGCCCAGGAAGAGAATTGGTGTTTCTTGTCTGGGATCACATTCCTATTTCCTCTCCAGCAATTCAGCTTCTCTCTAATGTCTAGTTTTGCAGGAGTTCAGGGCAAGTCTCTCTACTGCTTCATAGCCATGCAGTCTGTAAAGGATATTTCAGCTGATCATCTATCTCCCAAGGCAGACTGTAAAATAAAAAAGGACCCAAATCAGAAGGAAATTTCTTTTTACATTTCTTTGATTATGGAAAGGGAGAACCTCTGGGGATTTATGGGACCAGGACCAGGAAAGAATACAAAGGGGTTTTGCCTCAGAATTATGTGAATTCTGCCAGGTGACTTTGAATTGTTTCTGCACCTCTTAGTGGGCAGTATATTCAGTGGGACTATTCGGTTGCTAAGCTCTACTGCTTGTATAACATCTGTTTACATGGATACATATTCCAGCATTTAAAAAATGTTCTGGGATATCTGCACATATTCATGATAACACCCTGCAGCTTGCAAAAGGGAGTATGAAGTAAGGTGAATGAGAAACATTACCACTCAGTGACCAGTATTCCCTAGGTCTCAGTGTCCAGAGTTTCCATGAAGAAATTGTGAAATGCCCTGACAGTCTCATTTGGGCCCTCACTGTGTCATTGCAGCTCTTCCCCAGTTGCCTATGGAGTATGACTTTGTGGCAAGGTTTTATACAGGAAGGGCAATAGATCTCAACAATTGAGTTCTGCTTATCTTCTCAGCTGTTCTTCTGTGTAATATCCCAGAGCCAAAAGAACAGACAGGAGTACATACTGAAAAGCCTGTTCCTAAGAAATTCAGAGCATCCAGTTGTGTGAACAGATGTGAAGGTCAGTGCCTTCTGACGTGCTCTGGGTTTTATATGCAGATGAAGTAGGGACTAGTATTTACCCTATTCATATATTGCAGCCTAGAAAGACTGAAAGACTAAGACTGGCAGGTGATCTTTGACCCCATGCAGAACTTCAACCCTATCCATTTAAATGATGCTTTTCCCTGGGATGAGGACAGCCTTTTTACAGTTTCAGGGGATACGGTAAATGTCGTGGAGATACAGGCTTTCCTATGTGTTGCAGGTGCCTGTTTTGCTTTCCTCCTAGGACCCAGAAAAATCCACAACTGCACCTCCCTTGCTATTGTATGTACTCAGAGCCAGAGAACTTGTTCTGAGATGTAGTTTCCAGCCTCTCAGTTCTATCAGAACCGTATTGGACTTTCCTAATCTGATGTGCAGAATCCCTTGGCACCTCTCAGATTCTCGTTAAGAAAGAGTGAACCTGTCATATAGCTTCATGGACATTCACCACATCCATACTTCAGCTAATATTGTCTTCCCTGTGAATGATACCACTTTATCATGGCTGTCTGAAGATAGAACTTTTTACTTCCCAGGGAAGCAGTTATTAAGACAGGTTCTTAGTCTTTTCTGGCCTGGAAGGGGAAGGACCAACAAATGCTGCATTTACTAGGAATATGAGACAGAATTTCTTCAAGGCAGTAAAGGTATTTAACATGCTCATCTGTCACTAGAATTTGACTGTCACAACAGGGGCAAATTTTTAAGTCTAGGGATTTTAGGAAAGCCCTGACTGTGGAGAGGTTAATAAATGTCCCAGACTGGGTGAAGAAAGATGCGTCAAGATATTAGTTCTGATGAAAACAAAAAAATGAATATAACAGTAATTCTACACTGTCGGCCACATAGCACACTGGGAAAAGGAAATGTAAGCTAAAAGGAAGGAGTAAATGGCTCCAATGCATTTAGATGTCCTGTGGCAAAGAGCCCAGAGAGTAGAAGGTGACTGTCTCCAAGAGTATGGAATAATAGAAATACTTATAACATCAGTTGCAAGCATCCATAGTGCTAAGCAACACAGTAAATAGGAGTCACAAGGATTAATCAATGGGTAAGCGTCTTTATCAGAACCTATCACCTTACGCTCCTTTTATAATTAAAGAGAGCTCACTATATCTGAAGGATGGTTCACCTCATCCAAAACCAGGTAGCTAAAGTAGATCAGCTGGATTGCCATCTGGACATGCCACCTGTCCTTCAGTGACTATGAGAGCCTAAACTGACCTGTACATCTAAGTTCAGGTGCCTAAATGTAAGTGATAAAAATCACACCAATGTGACTCTCACAATAACACCAGTCATATAACTTAATGATGGAGTGAAACAGTCAAAGAGTGTAATAGAACAGCCATAATGCCGGTCATTTCACAAAATGTCTGAAAATTTCAGTTATTTCATGAAATGACTGCTTTCACCATCTGACTGTAACATATAGCTAGAATTAGAAATGAACAAGCTACAACCATGTTCTTAGTTACTGCATTTGTATCTGCACAGTTCTCTCACTGGCTAAATCCTTATGTAGGTTCTTATCATGAAACTTTGCTACTCCTGTTCCTCTTTAGCAGATAACAATTTTTGCTGTTCCGTTCTTTTTTTTCCCCCTTATTGTTACCAAAATAATAACGATTATAAACATCACTTTAAAGGCATGCCATGCTAAAGATGGCTGTGTTGCAATATATCATTCTGAACTCTACCATATTCGTTTATGGTGAAACATTTTATATTAATGTTGCCATTGCTTATCACAGACACTGGCATTATAAGTGCCTAAGTCAACTCAGCTCATTTATTAGGATAGGTTTCACTGCCATTTCCTTGAGTAAAATCCTTCCTGTCTGCTACTTGACTGTCTTTACCCATCACAAAATTCAGTCCATCAGCATTAAATAAATTAATAATACATTGGGTTCCTGGTAATTAATAATTATGCTTTTCAGATGAGCAACTTCTTAGGGTTATGAGCACAGGTTAAAAAAATGGAAAATTTATAGCAATTAGAAAACAATCTAACACCTGAACATTCAGTCACATGAGAAATTTCAGGTGTTAGAAACCTCAACCCTTGAATTCCAAGTTCAACACTTCCAGGCTATTCTGATTCTTGGTATTCCATACAATTTCCTGAAATATGCTTTCTATTTAAGGCCTTGACCTTTGATGATAAATATTAAATATTCCAAGGCAGTGTTCATAAGAAGCTGTGCTTTCCTGTCTTCTTTGGCAACTTTCCTGTGCATCGGTTGTTTTTTTTCCATAATGAACAGTTCAGGTGGCAACAGTGAGATGATGTGTTTTTTATCATCTGATCCTTTACCTGAAAGCTGCCTTCCTTAGGCTGCTTTTGAATATGCATTCTTTTTCCTAGTTTCTTTTCTTAAGTGTCTCCCAACAGAGAAGATTTTGCATCAGGGTCTTCCCTGTTATAAGCAGAAATGTTTATGCTGGACTCACTGGAGCTGGACTACTTCATAGCAGCTGATGGTTTAGTCACATGTTATTACTTCTTCACCTATCAAACACGTGTATGTAGCTAGGACTAATTCCTTGTCTTGTATTCCTTGAATGTCTTGACACTAAAATGTTTAACGACTGCAGCTTAGAAGTGTCCTAGAAAAAAATGGAGTTTGAGAAGGGATTTGTAGCTATTAGAAAAAAGAGGGACAGAGAAAGATCATACCTAATGTTGAGCCAAGCCCTGTCTGGACACAATAAAATATTCTTTGCCCTCTAATTATCTTCTTGTCAGGGAACAAAAAAAATCCAGTCCAACTTAGGTGTGAGCAGTTGAATTTGATAGTGACCAAACAGAATTCCACTACGTGAGGGGGTCAAATGGAGTTTCACTTTGAGGTTCCGTGTAAAAAGAACTCTGAGCCCTGGATTTTGTAGGATTATCTTCAAATCACTTTTTTGTTTTTCCCCCCAAAGCTATACATATATTCTTTATATGTAGATGGACTTCTCCTTTTTCTTATCTTTTATAATTTTTTTGTTTGCATCTTGAAGAATTGTGCTACAAATTCTACTTTGAGTGGAGAGGCGTAAACAAAAATCCAACAGCATTTTAGCCCGTGGTATGTCCTATTATGGGGAAAAATAACCACTAAAACGCATGCATTGTTTGATAGCTAATCCTAACAAATAGACAGACCTGTGTAACTAATTGATTTTTCACTTGGCTGGTAGACCCAAAAAGGTTTCTATTTTCCTCACTGAAAAAAAAAAAAATCCCAAAACCTTGGAGAGAAACAAAAGACCAATTTGTTTTGTTTTCATATCTCTTAACTTATTTGAAATTACTGAAGGACCTTTTTAAAAAATGAAAGTTTCATTTTTGTTTGAAAATACAGAAAGGAAATAGTGTGACTTTGCCCATTCTGGAGGCATGAAATTCTTTTTGTTCATTATGATTCAGTGTGCAAACGGTTCTTGTACCACAGTGTCTCAGCCCATGGGCTGACATCCCTTCCTGTCCCCAGGGTCCTGCTCGGCCATGCTGGGGCTGTGTCTGACACTCGCTACTCTCTGCGAGCCTGATCCTTCCCCTCACCCATGAGCTCAGCCTAGCCCTGTCACCATGGAACAGACAGATAATGGTGAAAAACAGAAAAAGAGCTGGTACGTGATTTTACAATGGTATATATTGGGTTGACTGATTGCAACATGGCAAAGCTACAAAGTTCAACCTCAGAAAGCATCTACATATGTGTATAATACAAAGTTTATGAGATAGTATTACTAGTACTAGTATTTATATGATTTAAGTTAAGGAAGTGCTTAAGATCTTTGCTGGGTAAAGAATTTTAAGAAAACAAATTTTGTGGAATTAAAAAAATCTAGTAGTATAATCTAATAGTAATGAGCACAATGTGATAGAAAGTCATACTGAAAGCTCAGCAGAAGAAGAGGTTTCTGGTATATCAAAAGGCATGGTAGTTAAGTTTGCTATTTCCTGGAGAAAGAAGTATTAAAAGAACAAATAAAAACAGTTGCTCCATGAAGGACTGCTTTCAGAGCAAAAAAAAAGAACCACTAGTTCATAGGGCATGTGTCATTACTTGTCAAGATCAGCAGTAATTGCTTTAATTTTATTGAAGAAAAATACTTTGGAAAAGTAATTGAAAATCTGGGGAGGTAACAGAAAGGGAGGAAAATGAGTATAATATTGATTTTTGAAAAGAAAAAAGAATGATCATGGTAGTTATCACTTCCTAGGCCCAGCTGAAAACTGCACTGAAATAATGGATCAAATACTACAAAATAATAATTAGGGAACTTCTAGATAATTTTATGAGCACAATAAGCACTGTTGGCTTATCAAAGGAAAGTAGCAGAGAGACTCATAGCTTGGATCCTCACTGCATTGCACCTAATATAGCTGTCAGTATCTACACAAAGATAGAGAAAAACAGATTTGTGCCACTAGTAAGTCAAGAGTTTTCTCAGAATGGCCTATAAAGCCATCCACAGGAGCTGTCCTGAAGCTGTGGGATGAACTTACATCAAAATTCTTCTGCTGTGCATTTTGATAAAGCAGTTGAACATGCGTTTTTCAAAACAGAAATGTGTGTCAATTTCTGAGGTGTGTCATCGTTCAGATCCTAAAGAAAAGTGTCTTGGGTTCTTGGTGTGAAAAGGGAGATCTTCTGAAGTCTCGAAAACAGCCAAGAGGTGGTAAGAATATTTCTTAGACCTTTTAATTTTCACCATAATGATGTTTTGCACTCACTGAGAAATCCATTTGGAGTGCATCCTTTGTTTGGGATAATGCCATAGCCCTTGTAGCATTATTGCACGTCACTACAGTAAAGAATGAGTCATATTGCATGTGTCTGACTGTACAGGAGCTAGATTTTGGGGAAACCTTTGCTGTCCACCTTAGCTGAGAACGTCATCTGTCAACCTGAGTCTTTCCCTGAAGGTGTAAACCCACACTGGCAAAAATGACGTGTATACAAAAGTCCTTCCCCACCCCACCTCTAAATAAAAAAATACCTAAACCATAGACAAGTGGCATCAGACTTTTGCAGCTCTTCCATCCACATACAGAGTGCTTAATTATTTGGGTTAGCTAGAAGCAGTCTGGGTTAAAATGAGACCTTCATAAAGAAAAAAAAAATTCACTTAAATGCCATCTTAAACCTCAAGAATTGAAAAGCTTTACAGATATTAAACAAGTCATCCTTAATCATGTAAACTTCTCAGCTGAATAATTCTACTGAGGTTGATAAAATTACTCTCAGGAGTAAGTGCTACCTGCTGAAGAAAAGTGGTCGGGACTGGGCCTTCACTTTCATCATCTTGCTCTGAACTACAAGTGTTATTAAGGGTCATTATTAATCAAAATCTCACAGATGGGGAAACTGAGCCATCAAGAAGTGATTTATTAAAGGTCATAGAATAAATCCTGGTTGCAGAAGCTAGATGAAATGATTTCTAGCCCTTTTCTTTAAACATAAGATGAACATTTCCTGTCATAAGAAATTTATGTGCATGCAAAAATTCTTAGAAATATAGTAATAAGTAAATAAATAAATAACTGTATGTGTGGATATATGAGATCTTGGAGTTTCCAAAGTAGACACTTCTCTACTGTTTTAACTCCATCTAAGCTGACTGGTTAACAGTGGGAATGTACTTTTTGATTAAGAAGTACACTGGTCCTATATGTTTGTGGGTTTCAATTAATTATCAACGTCATAAGAAACTCCACTTTGATGGTTACCTGGATTTCAGTGTGTGGTGGGCCTATGGGGTGTAGGAAGTAGTTGATGAGCTGCATGGAAAATGAGCAATTGTTAACAATAGATAAACTCTTTGGTCTAAGATTGAAAGCAAAAACTATTCTTTCATGAACATAAATAGCCATTTAGCTGAAAGATTTGGGAACAAAGGGCCCAAAGAAAGGAGCTTATAGAAAGTAGGAAACATTTTAGTTTTGAGTTTCCAAACATCAAAGTCAAAATAGATAGAAAGACCCACAGAGACATCCAGTTTAATTTCTTTCCCTTTTTCCAGGTGTAAGTCAGTTATGATTCCTGTAACATATTTTGGAACTTTATCGTTGTACAGAAAAATAAATAAGAATAAATATGTTTCAGAAGACTTTGACCAGAGGTGTGTTACACAATATTTTTAGCTACAAAGACATCTGTTTCTTCTTGAGGAAGAAAAAAAGAAGAAACAAGAATGAAGAGAATTTCATTAACCAACCAACCAATGAACCTCTATCCCCCTCCACTCAAAACAGGGGGAAAAGAAAGCTTGAAAAACTTTAATGAAGGACCAGTCTTTGTGTAAGTTTCTAACTCTGCTGATTTACACTAGTTGACAGACGCAGTTCAATATAAAGAAGAATGAAAAAATATAATGATAATGAGCTTTTATATAGATCTCAAAGCTATTTCCTAAGCTTTGTTCTTTGGGAAGCACCTGGCACAGTCTGGGGGCTGCAATAACCTAAAAAAGAAATAAGAAAGGATCAGTTCTGTAGAGGCACAATGACTTGCCATACAACATATGGAAGATGGAGGAGCCTTAGTAGAAATGTTGATCGCTGGATGGTTAGGAAAGAAAATCAATAACATATCCCTAAGTCATATTACAATGTGCAAATACTGACATTATTGCAAATCAACATGTAATACTGTAGCATTAAGTTTTAGCTTGTAGGCTCCTTAAGGAAGCTTTAGGCTGTAAGCTCTTTGGGACTTAGGCGTAAATTCCTTCTCTGTTGTATGCACAAGCCAGCGCACTGGAGTTTGCCAAAGGCCTGGGGCTTTTCAGCAGTAGCATAACACAACCAGTTTTGTGGTGATATCTTTAACTCCATCCAAGACAATTATAAGTTTTGGATAAGTCAGGTTTCATTGTCTGCTGCACTAATGCAGTCCCTCAGCCAGCACTCAGAGTATAATAATAAAATACAATCAATGACAACAGTATTCTGCTCTGTACTTGTGAACATGAATCCTGGGAGATGCTAGATAAGCTGCCAAGAATCTCAGGGGATGGCAAAGTTGCTCTGGACTTTGTACAATTCTGATTTCTAACTGAACTCTTATACTGACTTTAACCTTTGTTTTTATAAGGTTTTTCTCGCTTTTGTTTTTCTTCCACTGACTTTGGCTCTGTCAGAGTGGCGGTACAAAACTAAGGATGCTGGAGGGAGTTGAGACAGAGCCTCCATATTTTTCCACTGAACTAGACTGCCAATACTCTTCCCTACTCTTCATTTAAAAATCTGATTAGGCTGAACTGTGGGTTGTGACAATGTGACATTCAATGAAAGGTCAATCTTTTCTCTAAATTCTGCATAAACTGTGTCATGACAGAGTAAAACTGGATATGATCAAGCATACAAACATCATGTCTTTTGCATATTTGGCTTATCCAAAGTAGAGAACAATTTTTTTTCCACATAACCAAGCCCCTCTGTACAAATATTTTTGAATAGGAAAACAACCTTAAGGCAAACTCTTTTTACTTGGGTCCAGTGGCGTTTTCTTCCTCTAAAGGATACTGGGATTTGACTCTAGGTACCAAATACATCTTTGATAAGTGGGAAAGAGAGCAGGAAGGAAAAGGGGGAATTTGTGAAATCAGAATTACCCCTCTGTAAGTATAAAAGGGAATAAAAAGGTATCTGACAATGAAACACACTCAGTTTGAAATTCACCTTAAATACTTACCCAGTGATCTTGGAAGCATCTCTTAGAGCCATAGGAATTTAGAGATGCTCCTGGAAAATGGGCCCATGCTGACTCCCTGCAAAGAATCACTGAATGTCAGGACAATAACTAAATGATTATTTTTCAAACTCAGCCTATATCTAAGATCAGTATTACTAGGGAAGCACTTGCTACTTATTGCTGATTCAGAAAGAAAAGCAAGTGTGACATGATGTAAAACTGCATGTTGAAATTATGGTGTACATGGATTTGCTTTTAAGCTCAGCATGCTTAGGGACTGCGTAGTTAGGGCAGAGTAAAATCCTCTGGGAATTATTAGCCAACATCACATTGGCCAACCTTTTCTTGATTGACTGGGTTTCTGAGGCTGCAGCAGAGCAAACAGGAGCATTTTCCTGTATTCTGATTTCCCCTTGCTGTTACAAATGGATATACGGGGGTGAGGACACACATCCTAGTGAAACCTCTTGGTGCTTAATAATGGATGTTTCTATATACAGGCAAGTGGTATCCTATTATTCTCTACATCCTCTGTGCAGGGAGAGGGGAAAGATAGACTATCAGAAAAAGAAGTTTGTATTCATTATTTCTTGGCCTTAAGAAAATGTGCCCATCAATCCATCAAAAACGAATTTTATTCTGTAATATTAACGTTTAAGGCTATGCTCTTCTGGCGTATTGATTCTCCATAGGCAGAAGGACTCTGAAATGGAAACAATTTTAGAAATGTAGTTTTCAGTTTCCTTAATATTGTATGTTCCTGTTATGAAAGAAAATGGCTTTTCCTTCACCCTTCTCTCTTTCTGTACTATATATATTCATCACAAAAAAGTGGGCCAAGTTAATCTCTTGTACAAGTCCAAGGACCTTACATCTCTGTGAAATTTCCACAACCAGTTTGTTTCTTAAATAATTAAATGCCATCACATCTTTATTTATAAATATTGCAATAAAATCCTGGCCCAAAGTCAGGATTACAATCAGGATTTCTTTTTTTATTTTTCATTGAGCGCCCCCCCAGACGGCAACAACTGAGTGAGGGCATTGGTTAAACGTATGCTTAACTTGGACTGTGCCCATAAGAATTTGAGCATTTACTATTTCTAAAAGATGGAGTTAAACATGTGCTGAGAGCTTTCCGTCATTTGTATAACTGGGGGGTGTTTGGGCAAAAGAAAGGTGAATCTTCAAATGCTTTGGAAACAAAATCTTTTATTTAATGAGCACTGGGGATGAGTGTTGGGGAGTGTTATGGAAATAAATGGTGCAGTCTTGGACAAAGTTCTGGGGAACTAAATTCCAGACCTCTAAAGTTGAGGGTAGAATTGGGATGACAGCTAAAATCTCCTCACGTCTCTACATCTGGTGCCTCTATATCGTGGCTAACACACATGAATTCTTCCACTGCCAGTGCTTCTAGTGTGTGACGTGGTTTGAAATCTGTTTTTCCCTGTTGGGGAACAGAAGGTTTAGGTCTCGAGCTCTGTCATTTTGACACCTCTTGACAGCACAGACCTCCCTCTTTGGCACTGTGTTTCTTAGATTTTCTGTCAAATTTCTCCTGCCTTTTGAAGAAAGAAATCACTTAATTCATTATGGCTGAAATGCAGTCCTCTACAGATTGCCAGCATATGATCTGTGCAACCCTAGGGCACTGTCTGTCAGGATCTAACACAGGGTCTTCAAAGAGGACTTGGGAGACATTTTAGATGTGAATGGATCTTGTTCTGGACCACTGCCTACAAGAGAACTTCAGTGCAGGGGAAGAAAATGCACATGAAATAATATCACAGATTTCATCCAATACACTGTTATTTATATAACAGCTACTGATAACCCACAGAAGGTCTCTAAGCATGGCTTACCAGGAACACTTGATAGACAGCTGTCCTCTTGAGCCAATAAAAAGAACAAATGTAGCTTGTTTATAAACTCTGCTAAAATGAGATCTAAATGTCATTAAAAGAAAGAAGAGAAGAAGGCCTATTTATAAACTCTGCTTCCACACTCAATAAAAGTCTGCAGGCTAGAAGTGTGAAAAGCCTTCCACCATAATGGGTTTGCAAAACACATGGAAAAATAAAGCTGTGTGTGTTTACAGAAAATATCCCAAAGTTTCAGGCTGCTCTCAGTGCTCAGGCGACGATCACAGTTGATGGGTTCCATGGTGTCACTGTATGACTCGTTATGTCAAGCATCCATCTTGGCTCAAAGATTTCATACATCCCTGCCTGCATATTGCTGCTGTGATTAATTCTGTAATTCACAGGAGGAGGAAGTGCCATGTAGACAAGGCTATAAAAGTTAGGCGGAAGGAAAACTGGTTCCAGCGCTACTTCTGCAGTGCTGTGGGAAAACGTGATTCTTTACATCCATCTATTAGTTGTAGTCAGCACCAAATACATATCTCTGAACAATTATTCCAAGATGTAACTGTGCAGTTTTGAATCACCACACAGTCTCACACAGCTTCCCAATTTCTCCATCTCAGTTGCCAAATGGATCATAGTACAAATCAGCTCCTTAAAGTTTAGCCTTTTAGTCATGTAGTGATGCTGTGAGCGAGATTAGACACTGAGTTATCCATGGCCCGTTCCTGTATGCTTGCTCTGGAGCTCACAAAACAGTTCAGGGTGACTTCTGTTTCAAGGGTGACCCATGTTTCCATGTAATTTTTTTAGCATCTATGCTTGGCATTACTTTAGAAGGTGGTAAGTTAGAGACATGATTGGGAAAAGGCAGAGCAGCAGAAGAGATGCCAAGTAAAAAAGATGCTGATTTACATCAAAGGATTTGGACACTTAGAAACAACAAGTATTCTCATTCATGACAGAAATAAAACAGTGCCCTTTTCAGTATCTGGACTGTGGAGTAATCATTGTCCCCCAAACAAGTTTACTATGGCTTCTTTTTAAAGCAGGTTTTGTTATGGACTGTTCTTCACTTAACTGATATATGTTAAAGTCAAGATAGATGCCTTATTGGGACAGCTTTCAAAGAACCGATTTAGTCAATGTTAATGAACAGTAATGCCTGATGCTTAATCAGGAGAGCATTACAGGGGGAAAACCAATGCAGCAGAGATGTGTATTTAACGTATGCCAAGTGATTAAGTGGTGATTAACCAGGGGTTGAATTCTGAGCTCTGGACTTTTAATAAAGTGTCAAATAAAGATTAAAAGGAAAAAGACTGAGTAGTCAAAGAAGAAACTCAGTAAGCTTCTATTTTATTACTGTCTTTTTATTCAGTGTAGGGTTTTTTAAAGTCCTATATTTTTGTAGTTTCACGTAATATCCTGTAATAGAGATGGACATTTAGGTTGCAATATTCAAACACACTTAATGGATTTGAAAGCCTACCTGTTATCAGGTTGTTTTCCACGTTACCTAACTTTGGAATGCATTAAATGGAACCCTAACTATTTACAGTATCACTTTTAAATATAAATAGGTATCTTTGTTACATCATTTGTTTTATCTATATTAAAACTCCACTGCAAAGCACTTAGTAGCTTCACAAACCACTGATCACATTCTGCAGATTTTATCCAGCTTGGATAACAATTACTTGGGAAAGTAGCGTTACTGAAGTCAATGGACAGAGGCACTGATGCTACTGTGCCATGAATGTGGGTCGTGGAATTAAAACCTGCGGTAGCCAAACTACTTTACTGACTCCAGAGGACTTATTAACATGCAGCGGAAGCTCTCAAGGTGGCTCTACTCTCCAGAGCTAATGATTCATGCCAGGTATTATCATCATGCTTCAAGTGTCGTTCAACTGCAGTCCATCTTATCAGATGCAAAGGATTTCATTTATGGATAGCACCACATGATAAGTTTTAACTCCTCTTTTGGACAGGCAGAAGTGGTAGGTACCTAAAACCAGTGTGTGGGAGTAAAAGTTCCCCTTAAGGAAAAAGCCAACAATGAGAAGTAATAAATTACCTTCATGTTTTCCCTCAGCCTCAGGACTGAACAATCATGGGGGCTTGAAGAACCAGGCTCCAACTACCCTTGCATTTGCGTAGTGCTCCATGTTATTGTGTGAAGGTGGCAAATTACTGTTCAACAGTCCATGTGCAGCCACTTCATGGCACTTCCCAAATGTTTCACTGCAAAAGCAGAGGAGGAATATTAAGCATCTTCTCCCAGGTGATGTTCCTAGCATGGGAACTGCTCTGATAAGGTGATGGGTTTACCAGGAACTTGCCATGCCAAGTGGACTCTGAAGGAAACACCAGCTGCAACTGAGGTTGCACAGTGAGTTGGACAAGAAATTAAAGGTTGCCTTAATGAACTGATTCTTCATTTTTAGAGTATTTCAGAAGTAAAAACAAAGAAACAATCAAACAAAAAAACCCAACAAATGAAAAGACAGAGAAAAAAAATGGTAGCTTCATCAGCTAGACTTAAAGTATCATGATCGCTTTACCAATACGTAGTTTCTGCAGAGTCTGTTGCTTATATCTTCATTGCTCTTTACTGCAACTGAGGACTGATTGTTAAAGGATTTTGATTGCCATAATGAAAATCAACATCAATGAAAGTGAAGGTAGCTCAACACCTTTGAACACCAGGCTATTATAAAGTTATTATGTCATAGCCGATGGCACTGCCTAAGTCAATTCCCAGGTAGCATTACACTGCAAATGTCCATGCACTTAACCTAGTGGTAGTTATATGCAGAAGTGTTCTTTGGCAGAGAAAGAAAAAAAAAAAAATCCAGATAGCATATCCTTATGCTGTGTGGTTTTCTGCAAATTCAGAAAAGGCTGCACTGCAGAATTTTCCAGTGATACTTGTTAATTTTCATGAGTATAGAGAGTGAATGACTATAAACACTCTTATCATGCAATGAAATAAGTACTTTTTGAAGCTGTGACATGGATCTCTACTTATTCTGTTGTATTCCTTGCTTCAGTTAGCTGCAAAAAGGATTCTTTCTCAAACATGGAGAATCTTATTTTTACTGTATTTCTTACACCAAATTTACTCCTTTGGGTGACAGAAGGGTTCAACCTACCCTCAGTTTGAAAAGTGGGGAACTTGCCCCTACAATTAATGAAAAGAAATGTCACAGTGGGGGTCTGCCAGCTGTGGTTCAAGTCAAGCATAAGGTTTTTATAGCAAGAGTGTTAAATGAAAAGCAATGTTTGTCATGATCTTGAGGGTCTTCTTTTCACTTTTGATCATCCACACATCTCTATATCTCTTTTCTATCACCATCTGTATCAAGCGGATTCCAGCATCCGGTTACTGGAACATGCAGAAATCACTTTTTTAAAGGGTTCTTTAGGTAAACTATTGACCAATCTGCCTCTAATCCAATATCAGATGGAAAACAGATAAACACAGACATTGTCACCAGGAAAATGATAAACACTTATCCATAAATTCTCTAAAAACATGTGTCTTTCTCTCATCTTATTAGTTAGATCTATTTTTCTATCCTTTGCAACTGCAGTCCTGAAAACTTTCTTCTGATGAAAACTTGCTCAGCTTGTCTTCTACAGCTGGGAATATACACGTAACACTGCATTGGAAAAGTGCTGAAATCGGAGGGGAAAAAAAAAAAAAGGCTTCCTGAACATAGCAAGAATACAGAGAATGTTACGTTTGCCTACTCATATTGCTGATTTCTGTTTCTCCTCTTTTCCTGTGCATTGCTTTCACAGGACTGTGAATTTTAACAGAAGAAACCATTGCCTTTAGAGTCTTCAGTATGCTCTCTGATCTTAATTTTGGACAGTCTGGGGGATTGTATTCATGCTCCCCCATTGGAAATAGCTTTTTGAAAAACTCTTCTCTGGTCAATTACTTATTACATTCATGTAAATCAGTCAGAGGTGAAACCTGTGACCACTGGCAGAGGCGTACTCTTTGTTTCATCTGCCATTGCCGCTGCTTGGCCTGCAGTGCTGGGCACCATTATCAGGAGAGACTTGTTTGGATAAGCAGATGCCATAACGTAACAGTCATAGCCCATTTACAAATCCAACACAGGCAGCTTAACATAATAATAATAATGAAAAAAATCAAACATAAAATAATGGGAAAATATGTGTATTGTTTGCTCTGTTTTACATCATAAAAAAGGTGCACACTTGGGATGTTTATGCCCCAGATTGTTATTTTCTGATAATGTACCTGGTTAAAGTAAAGTTTTCCCTCTGGATGCATATATAACGCTTAGATAAGAACAATTCACAAAATCCTATTATAGTGCTGCTGTACACAAACACATTTTCGGATGCTTCAGATAATATCAGGTACATATATACAAGAGGAAAAGGTATTTCTAGGAATATCATTATTGGTGGCATATCTGTTTAAGTTTCCATATGCCCTGGTGGCTCTTTCTTTGAGGCAGACACTAAAAACATAAAAAAAATACATATGATTTTTTGAAATTACAGGCTTCTTTAAACAAACAAACAAACACAAAGTTTTGGTATTCTTCCTCCCCGCTAGCAACCATGATTCCTTCTTTCTCCCCAGAAACAAAATCATCACCTTTAGATCTCCAGGGTACTCTATTATTTTTAGCATGTGTTTAATTCCATCCAGGAGGAGGAATATATGAAAATTTTGAACTGTCAGGAAACATAACATGCAACTTTTTCTTGCCTTTTAATAGATATTTCAATAAGTAAACTGCCTAGATCTTACACTCTGGCAGACACTGTTTTATTGCTGTTACACCACTCCGAAGGACTCTTCCGGTTCCTTACCCAGGACTGGGGAAACCGATCACTGTGGTGTTGAACCACTACTTCTGTGTTTCTATAGACCTGCACTGTAACATCTATATCCACCATGAACTTCTTGCGTGACCCCATACAAACAGTTTAATCCATCTTTGTCATCAAGACATGGGGGTAGTCTTGAGGAAATTTCTGGGTTTGCCTCTGGTTTCCATTTGGCAAGTCATTCCTCTCCTTGTGTTTTTGTTTTCCCAGCTGTGCCTAATGAATTTGAAACCAGTACTAAAGGGCATTGAGATACACAAGCCTACAGCAGAATGCTAGATGGGGAGTGAAATCACTGCTGATCCTTGAATATCTATAGATAGCATTGGACCATATTCTTAGCAGAATTTACTCTGGGTGGTTAGTAGTTTGCTGGGAAATTTTAAAGACAACTTTGTAATTGTTTGAAATCTCCTGTGTTTAAAATAAGTTTAAAAGTATCTGGGTGTGTATTTTACTAAAATATTCAGGCTATTCAAATATTCAAGCTAATTAAAAATAGTCCACACTGGTCCTATTTCTTTCATCCAAGAACCAGCTGTACATGTTAAAGGAGATAATACCGCAGGTTATAGAACAGCCAGTATTACATGAAGTCTAAAAATCACCTTTTATAATTGTAACATATTTAGCTTTCACCGTCTTCAGCTATGCTTGGCAATATATTTATAAACATTGAATATTTTATAGCACTTAAGGAAGAAAACACTTTCAATAAGAAAATCATTAACATCTTTTTAGTAGATTTAAACTAGATCTCAAACTAGAAATGATATAAGTATTACATTTTGTGCTTTGTATTGAGTATTTTATAAGAGCCTGTAATTGCAAAGTTTTAAATGCAATGCAGTTGTAAAGCTAGGAACCATTTGGTCAAGAATCAAGCAACTAACATGAATGTCTCCTCAAAGAACAAGACTCCTTGTACTAGACATCCAGCTGGTATAGACATTATCATAATCTCACAAAAACAGATTTTATAAAATATGCTTTAGAAAGAACCCTGACTTTCAAAAATGTAAAGAGCAAAGAGGAATGTAGGGGTATGTTAAAAGAGTATATCATAAACAGCTTTTATTCCACACTCTAAAAAAACTTCTTGTTGAAATCAAATCAAAATTTCATGATGATTTCTTATTGAACGCGTTTTCTTCTAAAAGTTCTCTAAGTTTTTGAACTTGAAGAAACATATATTTATGGCTTGAAAAGGCTCTGGAGGAAAAGGTGATTACTTCTGTACTACTTGTGTTTTCCTTAATCTTATAGACGCTTTTTGTTTTGATCTCTTGATAACCATGAAATAGTAAAATTCTTCTGAGATATCTATCTGTAAATATTAGATTTTAGTTTGTACCTGATATGAGCCTAACCTGTAGCAGTAACTGAGGCAGTCATCATAAAACACGAATGTGATTCATTTCACCACATTTTACTACCTCGCAGAAAGAAGTCTAATCTAAACTAGCCTTATAGGCTCCCCCTGTAGTGCGTACCGGAACACTGATGCTTTCATACCTTTATGATGTTTGTCATTTAAGATGTGTGGCATATAAAATGAATCCAACCAAAACACAATCTTCTGCAACTACTTATCTGACAAAAAGGACATCTTAACTGACCAATTCAAATAAGATGCAAAATTTACACAGCTGAAGACAAGTGAGATGAACCTTCCAGCAACGCAACAGGAAAAGGTTGATATCTTCATAGGGTTCTTTCTGAGGGGAGATTGTGTCCAGCTACCTTAAACACCTAAACTTACATCGACATTATGTTTCTTTGACAGACTTCAGAGGCTTACTTCTTTCTCTTAAATAGAGAGATGAGAGACTCTCCAGTGTGCTGTTTCAGGAGGCAAACAAATTTAGGAACATGTAAAGTTTAGGTGCATCCTCTTTATTTATGAAGCTTACAGAAGCCTTGTCTGGCCTCATGGACTGTTATTGTAGAGTTTGACTCGTTATTAACAGGAAACCTTTGAAATATAAGACCATATACCATTATATAGTGTACACAGTATCAAATGAAGACTTCAGTAAGAGCACGTATTTGTTGTTTAGCACTGAATGTACTAATTAAGGTATATTTATGCTGAAGATTAGGCTGGTGAGAGCTTGTTATGCCCATTGTCGAGGCATAGCAGAAGTGTGTTGCAAAGTTGCACTACTGAACAAAATTTAACATTCCTTCTCAGTCCTGCTTATTCATTTAGGCTTAGTGGTTTTTAACCGTATTCTTACATGTTCTGATCAACTTATCAGAAAAGTTGAACTATTCGTTTTACTTCCAACTTATGTTATAGATATAGCCTTTCTTACCAATTGAAAAAAAAAAAAAAAAAAAAAGAGGGGGGAAAAAAAAGAAGAGTAAAGCTTGTACATACAGGTTACTAAGGCAAATAGCAATGTTTTTTTCCTGGTCATTCAAAAGCCCTCTTAAAGACCAACTCTTAAAAAGACTCTTCTGAGAAGTGGAAGACTGTTTCCTTACTCTTTTATAAAAGGGAAGTTCAGTGCAATTTACTTGAAGCAGAATTTCAGCTTGTATTAAGCCTTATGAAACTAAATGGCCTGAATAAATGCAAAAAGTTAAAACCTTACCTTGAAAGGAATTCTGAGTCATTCTTACCAGATACACATAAATACAAAAGCCAGTTAGAAGTATACTACATATGCATTAAATTGGCTGCACAGGCCTGAGCTACGTTTCTAAGGCCATGGAGGTGTAAAGGAGTGGATGAGAAGAGCTAATTTTGAATCCAGGCAAGCCTGAAAGAGATGCACATTTTTCCTTGCCTAAAGTAAGAGAGAAGGTTATAAAATCCTCTGAAATAAAGCAGCAGCTCTCCTTCTGCTCAGCTTTATCGTATGGCCAACAGCTCTTTCAGTTCACTCCTGGGAGTTTACAGCAACCAGAGGCCTAAGAAGAAGGACTGAGAACAAAAGACAATACAACGCAACATAAAATAACAGTATTCAATAACTCAGCATTATTCCTACCATGTGATGACATCACTGAGATGGCATTAGAAGAGGTGATGTGTAGCTGGGAAGCTTTGCCACAGAACTTAATTTAAATTCTCTTTGAACAATTTTACCAGGATGTTGAAATGCTATTGTCATGTAAATGGCTGAGGGTTTCTACTTTTGAATGCCAGCTTTTTTAGAATATATATTCCTGGAGAGGATACTGAGGCTAAAATTTGGTAAACAAAGATAAGTAATGGGATTTAATACAGATTTAAAGTTCTTGATATTCATTGATTTGCCTGTCTCAAGACAACTGCTTGACTGGCTTCTTTTGATTAACTGACTTAAAGGCTTTATTTGGTTTCATAGGATTTATTTAAGATTAGTCACATTTGCCCACTTATAAATTGCTTAGGTTCTCCATGAGATACCAAATAGGATTCACCAACCCTTTAATGAATTTTGCCCATCTATAAATTATTTTAATTACCTGTGATACAGTATTACTTGTCTGCTACTAATTTTGATAATCCCTCAGGAGTCAGCTGACTCTCCAAGGTGTAATATCTTTCAAAACCCCTTTATAGAGAAATATGCGAGAGACTGAAGTAATCACTGTTTGTGTACTGTTTTGATTTTAATTTAGGTCCCTTTTTCTAAGAATAAAATCATCATAGCAAAGAATCATCCATTTCTTCTTTTTTGCCGTTAATTATGACATGACAAAGAACCCAGTTCAAGAGACTAAATGAAGAGAATCAACCCTGATTCACCATCCAGAGAACCAGGTATTAAGATTTAGCTTCTACCTTTTATAATTTCTTCAGATTATAAATAGTCTGCAAGTTTTTAAATAAAATGAAATGGCACTCAGTACCTTGAAATAACTCTTTCTAGCCTCACAGTATTATTAGCAATCAAGAGTACTTCATGGTCATCTTTAATTTGATTATTTGTTCTTGCTAAGCAGGAGCTCATTTTATGAAGGATTTCTTTTTGGTTTGAGAAATGGGGAACTGCAAACCAGCATGTGTGACACAGTATCAAGCAAATTCGAAGGAAGTGCAATCAAGAACAGAACTGGCAGACAAGTAGATGGATATAATGTAATGTGAAAGAGGCAACACAACTTTTATAGGAGGTAGTTATCCCTTACAAAATTTATTAGAGTGCTTTTAAAGAGTCAGCAAGCATATGGATAAAAGCGCACTTGGATTTTCTAAAAGTCCCTTACCAAAGGCTTGTAAAGAAACTAGGGTATTGCAGAAAGAAATAGGAAAGACTTTTCCTGTGTTAATGACTGCTTAAAGAAGTAAATGTGAAGTGTTGGAATAAATGGTCAGTTTTCTTATTGGAGGGAGGTGACCAAGGCTGTCCCACAGGGATCCTTTCTGTTGCAGTGGAGACAAAACCTGCTGAAAGCATTGAGGTAGTCAGGGTAATAAAAATAAATCTGACAGCCAGGAGCACAGATCTCATGATGTTGAATGATCAGGAAATAAAATGGCAGGTGAAATTCAATGCTGATAAATGCAAAGTAATGAAAAAGGGGGAGAAAAACCCTAACTATATAGACACTGTGCTAGGCTGTCATCTCTCAGGAAAGTGATCTGGGAAGCACAGCAGAAAGTACGACCAGAACATCAGCATATTGCTCAGCAGAGATAAAAATGTAAATAAAAGAAAACATCATTAGGCCATTATCAATATAAAGTGCACCTATGCTCTGAGTCCTGTGTACATTTCTGCCTCCTCTCCACTCCAGGCTAAGAAAAGATGTAGTAAATAGAAAAAGGAAAGAGAAAGGCAACTAGAAATGGTAAGAGCTGTGAAAGAACTGTTGTTTTTCTGCTTTCTGATATGGCAGTCATGGCATAGATGTACTATGTACAGATGGGAGGTCTCACTTGATGGGAGGTTAGCAAATGTGACGCCCATCTACAAGAAGGGATGGAAAGAGGATCTGGGGAGCTACAGGCCTGTCAGTCTGACCTCAGTGCCAGGGAATGTTATGGAGCAGATCATCCTGAGTGCCCTCATGCAGCATGTACGGGACAACAAGGGGATCAGGCCCAGTCAGCATGCATTTATGAAAGGCAGGTCCTGCTTCACTAACCTGATCTCCTTCCATGACAAGGTGACCTGCCTAATGGATGAGGGAAAGGCTGTAGATGTTGTCTACCTAGACTTTAGTAAAGCCTTTGACACCGTTTCCCACAGCATTCTCCTGGAGAAACTGGCTGTTCATGGATTGGACAGGCGTACTCTTCGCTGGGTAAAAAACTGGCTGGATGGCTGGGCCCAAATTGTTGTGGTGAATGGAATTAAATCCAGTTGGTGGCTGGTCACAAGTGGTGTTGCCCAGGGCTTAATACTCGGTCCAGTTCTGTTTAATATCTTTATCAAAGATCTAGGTGAGGTGATCAAGTGAACCCTCAGTAAGTTTGCAGACAACACCAAGTTGGGCAGGAGTGTTGATCTGCTTGAGGGTAGGAAGGCTCCACAGAGGGATCTGGACAGGCTGGACCAATGGGCTGAAGTCAATTGAGGTTCAGCAAGGCCAAGTGCCAGGTCCTGCATTTTTGGTTCCAACAACCCCACGCAACGCTACAGGCTTGGGGAAGAGTGGCTGGAAAGCTGCCTGGCCGAAAAGGACCTGGCGGTGTTGGTCAATAGGTGGCTGAACGTGAACCAGCAGTGTGCCCAGGTAGCCAAGAAGGCCAATAGCATCCTGGCTTGTGTCAGAAGTAGTGTGGTCAGCAGGAGCAGGGAGGTGATTGTCCCCCTGTACTTAGCGCTGGTGAGGCCGCACCCCAAATACTGTGTCCGGGTTTGGGACCCTCAATACAAGAAAGTCATTGAGGTGCTGGAGCATGTCCAAAGAAGGGCAATGAAGCTGGTGAAGGGTCTGGAGCACAGGCCCTATGAGGAGCAGCTGAGGGAACTGGGGTTGTTTAGTCTGGAGAAGAGGAGGCTGAGGGGAGACCTTATCGCTCTCTACAAATGCCTGAAAGGAGGTTGTAGTGAGGTGGGTGTTGGGCTCTTCTCCCAAGTAAGAAGCAATAAGACATGAGGAAATGGCCTCAAGTTGCACCAGGGGAGGTTTAGATTGGATATTAGGAAAAATTTCTTCATGGAAAGGGTTGTCAAACATTGGAACTGGCTTCCCAGGGAAGGTGTTGAGTCCCCATCCCTGGAGATATTTAAAAGATGTGTAGACATGGTGCTTAGGGACATGGTTCAGTGGTGGACTTGGCAGTGCTAAGTTAACAGTTGGACTTGATGATCTTATAGGTCCTTTCCAACCTAGATATTCTATGATTGTATAATTTTATGAAAACTGTGAATGACATGGAGAATGGAAAATGCGCATGAATTCTCAGTGTTTCTCACAGTATTGGACCTAGAGGGCAAGAAATTATGTGATTAGGAAATAGATTCAAACCTTTACTAAGCATCAGAAGTACAACTTAGTTAAGCAGTTACTAGAGACTGTAGCAGTGTCTGTGGAGCACTTGTCTGCACTTAAGTCATGCAAACACATATGTACATGTCCACATAAAGTATGATGGGGACATATTTGCTTTTTCTGCTCAAATGTTCATAATACATATTGAAATGCACAGCTCTCTGGTTATACATGCATATATTTATATTGGGGCTACCATGGAAAGATTCAGTACCTAACTTCAGCAATCCTCTGAGGTGCTTAAAGCAAGGATTTCCCTGGATAGAGAACTATAGCTTCTGCTAGTGGGAGAAAAGGGCTTTTCTTTTTCATTCTTCTTTAGTTTTGAGTGACACACAGGAGAAAGATGCAATGAGCCAGATTGCAATCTCCCTCCCTGCAAGGAAACCCAGAGCAGACAGACCAAAGCCAGCCACATCATTCCTGGTGTACAGCAGCTGAACCAAGAGCGGACCCTTGCCACTAAAAGTTTGATGAGAGCTTGCCACCGCAGAGCTTCTGGAAGAAGAGATTACAGTCATATGACTTAAGCTCTGAAAGTTTCTGACATTTAATATCAGTAGTTAAGAGTTCAGATTGGTGGCTGAATCAATAACCCCTTGCATTTATTGATTAGAAACTGCTGCCCTGCCAATCACGGAGCACAACTGACCTTATGAAAGCTGATCTCTGCTTCTAGTGCTGTCCCTGTACCACCTCCTTATGGCCTACGTGCCTCAGAAGTGCTTAAAAAGATGTGTGGATGTTGTCGTCAAGATCTGCTCTGACAGGGGGCTGCTAGGATGGTCAGCGGCGGCTGGCTGCTGCAGCTTGCTCGGATACAGAAAAATTTTCAAAGGTCTGAAAGGCAGGACCACTGGAGAGGTGCTCCTTCACCCACGGACTGACCCGCCTCTCAATCTGCCACGTCTCTGCTGCCAACCCAGAGCAGCTGTCCCCTCTCCCCAGACTGAGACAGCACGTTCCTTTCTCTCCCTTGTGTAAACATGAAAGTGCTTGAGTACTGTTTGCGGCCCAGAAAACTTCACACACCATAGGATGAAGCTTCTCTGCCATTCCTCCCCACTGATTGCTGCCTGGGAGGCAAACGTAGGATGAAACCTCTCCGCCATCCCTCCCTGCCAATCACCACCGGGCAGTCATCACGGGGCTCCTCAGGACAGCACCACGCGATGACCTGTGGATGGGAGGCACTTATCTGGGTGTGCAAAAGACACTTAGGTGGAGAAATGACGCACTGAGAAGTTTAGATGGGCACCAGGGTAATTTTTTTCACCATTGAATCTCTAAAGGCTTCCAGAAGCAAGGCTTTGGATTTTGTTTCCCATCTGAGTTGTAGGAGTAGCAGTAAAGTTACTATCTGGCAATGGTTAAAAAAATAATATACTACTGCTACTACTACTAAATAATAATAATAATGATGATAATAATAGTAATAAACAACTATCAGTTAATGGAGCATCACAATATAGTGTTTTACAAAAGCAGTCTTCTTTCCAAAGAAAACATTGAATTTTCATTCACCAAGAATAATTCTCTGGAACAACCCCTCCCCCCAGCTATTATCTCAACAAACATAAATATCTTAATTCACAAGTCTTTCTGTTGGGTTGTGTCTGCCATGGCTAACCATGGCTGTGTTCAGAGAGGCTTTTGCCTTAGCATCTCCTCTGTTAGCATGTAGAAGCTCTAAGGTGCAATGGGAAATTTAGTTCAACCAGACAATTCAACCAATGAAGGAGAATGAACACATGAAGGATCCCATGAAACCTGTGAAACCTGTGACTCCCATGAAACACCCAGGGGACTTTCTGAATCAAAATTTTACAGATCTTTATTTTTAAAAAGTGGTAAAACTTTTTCAGGAAAAAAAAAAAAAAAAACAACAAAGCAAAACCACAAAACCCAGCATATAATTCTATTTTTCTTACCAGTTTCAGTAGTACTAATGGGATCCTGTAATCTCTGCCATTTCTTTCACTGTCACCTGCCAAATGGGTCCCAGTTGATTAGCAGGAAGTTTTAAAAGATTCACAAGCCAGTGTTCAGAGTCTTCCCACTACTAAATAGTATGCTTTATCTTCTCTGCCTTGTGCCATGCCCTTGAGCGGCATGTGACTGTGTTTCACATCCTCCTTCACACAATGCATCTCTGCAGCCTAGTTTAATACCTGGCCCTGAAGGAGAATTAATAGTTACTTAACTTTTTGGACTAACAGTGGATAAGTATTTTTAGACTTGGAAATATCTATAGATCTGGATTTTAGTCTTTAGAGATATTAATGTCACATAAGGGCTTAGATGTTAAAAGAAAATCTGATTAAACTTTAAATTGAGAAGCATCTGCAGAAGCAGGTGTCTGTGGAAAGCAAGAGAAAAAAGCATGCGCATGGAACAACACTGGTTATCTTCCCTTCTCTTGAGACAGTTCCCCTCTGAGCTGAACCTTCGGAGACGGGACGTGTACACAGTACACCTCCTTCAGCAGGGAGCTGGGAGCAGTAGGAGCTGGAGGATGCTGTAAGTCTGCTCGATCAGCTAATGAAAATTAGCTCTGCTGATGTACAGACCAAGTTGAGTATGTTACTGTCTGAGTGCAGTGAGACAGCTATAGATGAGGAAAAGTCACTATGTTTGTCTCCACTGTATGCTGTCCAATTAAGCCCAGTCATTATGTTTATCCTACTTCAGCACTATGCTTCACCTTCCCTTGGCAGAGAGTATGACACGCAGCAGAAGCACCTAGCAGAGAAGATGAGCTGATGAAAGCCTATTTCATAGGAAACACCTTGCTAGTATCTTGTTAGACTAGATGACATTTAGAGGTCCCTTCCAACCCGAACCATTCTATGATTCTATGAGCTCATCAGTCTAAACCAGAACCTTGATGTTCACTGTCAGATACAGTCAGGCTAGCAAGCACTGTCAACACGGGGAAAATGAGGTGTAAGTTGTCAGTCACCTGAAAGCTGTTTCACTGTAACACATTTTCAACAAGATAAAGGCTGAACTTACACTCAGGACCTGAGACCTGGGCATATGCAGCCAAATATAACGATTTTGCCATTTCTGTGTACCATAATATGCAAATACTGAGATAAAATCCTTGCCCACACAATAACTTAATAAATGGGGCAGGGGCTACAAAGAAGGGTTTCCCTTTTTCTCAGTGATTTTCTCAGTCCCTAGAGTACAGCATATTTCCACCATGGACACCACACATCCCACCACCCAATTACTCTATGCTAGTGCATGCTTTGGGGAAGGAAAAGAAATTGCTTCAAATCACTTCAAAAAGACTGTGGATTGAAGAGTTAGTTACCATATTCCTGTGCGAACACTTTCTTTTCTGAGCTTATGGATAAAAGAGACCTTTCTCTAGCATAGGAATTCATCAAATGCTTTGAGGATGTCTACTGAACGTGACTTAGATGTGAAACAGACACTCAGCTGTTTAGTATCCCCAGGACCTAGACATTCTGGGGCAAGTCTAGATATCCAGTGACCTTTTGTATTAGCAAAATGGATTTTTCCAAGACCTCCAAGATCTCCAGGACTCCAAGAGAAGAGTTTCCAAAGTTAATTGTTTTCCCTTTTCTGCCAAAAATGACAATAGTTACTAACATCACCTGTGTTTGTTACACCCCTTTTTCTGCAGTGACCCATCTGGGACCACAGATGGATGCTTTCCTGGGGATAAAGGTGCTTTTCTCTGGTAGCTGAGGTAGCTTAAGTCCATTCTGGATGAAGAAAACTTGGTGTTTGCCACTGCCCATGTAAACGCACCAAACAAAAGGTTTTTCCTCACACACTTTAAAAACTTTGTCATCAAACAAGGAAACAGTTTGCACAAAAGAGGATGCTGTGGAATCATGCCTTTTTGGTTGCAGTTTTGCAATTAGGCACCTAAATTCCTTCTAAGTCCTATGGGGCATGCCCAGACCTGTTATTGGTGCTGGCTGTTACTTCCTTAGAAATGTACTGGCTGACAATGATATCTATGTGCTTTTGTAAGGTCTCTTAAACCAAACCATGCCATTTGCATAGTTTCCTTTGCAAAGAAATTCTAAAGGATTCCCAGAGGGGAGGAGCTTTCACCAAACCTAACTGAAAGAGGAGGAAAGACTCAGGATGATCCAGACTGTGAGGGGGCCATAAATACTTGTTGTCCATGCTAAACCTTCAGCTGTCATATGCTCCTTGTTGCCATTACCTGTACTAAGGAAACGTAGCCAACATGTGTGTGCCTTTCCTTATGCTGTGAATATGCCTTAATTTTTTTTTGTGCAAACACACCCTCAGCTGTTCTGCTCCACAACATCCTATCTGCAGAGAGAGAGATGACAACACTTTGCCATCTTAGAGAACCTGAGAGTGGAGGCCTTCATGATTTCAACAGATGGTGCCTTGGAATTTAGGGGAGGAAATCAGCTGGTAATCTGGGTTTAGAGAGCTACACAGACTTCATTTCATGCATCACATTGGGACAAACCTCCTGGTGCCTGTTGCTCAGGCTGGGAGCTTGCCCAGGGGAGGGCTGTGTAGGTACTTCATTTCACACAGTGGCTATTTCAATTTTAGCTCCTTTCCTGCACAGGGACAAACGGCTTAATTTTACAAATAATGGCAGAATGCGTCAGAGGAAAGACAATTTAGATGGATAGATTTTGGCTGATGTTTAAGAACTGTAAAAAATAACCTCCTCCTCACCCACGCCTCTCCCAGAAATCTGCATACCTTTGTACATATTTTATAACAAACCCTAATAAAGAAATAATCCAAAATGGCACCTGTTAAAAAAAAAGGAATAACCCCAAAATGTAGGTTATTGAAATATGAGTGTAATATAGAAAAGATAGCAGTGCTGATATTAATGACCTATCTGTCTCCTGGTGCACTTAAAAAAGTCTCTCATGTATTTTATTTTATTTTTTATTAGAAACTGTATCATTAGCTCTAAAAGATCTTATTGGGAAGGGCAAGGAGAAAGATCTGACTTTTTAAAAGCCAAATTCAGCTAGACCTTTTTTTTTTTTTTCTTATTTAAAAAAAAAAGATTTTTCATAAACATTTTTTTCCCTCTGGCTGGAATATTAGGACAGTATATTAAATTCCCGCCCCCAATTCCACAAAAGGAAGACCGAGCTACATTTACATAATAATGTCCCTACTGTGTTTTTGACAGATGGGTTTCATCGACACAGACATACTGTTAGGGGCTTAGCAATAGATTAAAAAAACCAACAACAATACAGTGTAACATAATAAAAGTGTATTGTAATGTACATCATAACTTTTGGCCAAGGTTAAATTTCCAGTTGGTGTATGAAAGTCGTATTCCATTAGACAAAATAGATGTCACGCTGCAAAGCATTAAAGATGAGTTGACTGAGCCATTTGTTTTTATTTATATTACATTATATTTTCCTTGATTCTATTTATGCAGCTGGTAAAAAAAAAAAAAAAAAAAAGAAATCCTTCAGTCCCCCTTACTCACCTACACCGCTGCACCACAATGTTATTGACAGCGAGCGTTTCCATGTGAGGCTGCCCATGGTGCAGGGTGCTGTACGAAGCCACAAGATCCACCTGCTGCGGTTGCGGCAGTCCCAGGTAGGGACTTGCCACCTTATCAGGCTGCAAGCTCTTATGCAGTTAGCAAGCCAGCCACAGCAGTACCAAGCTCACCGAGTACCAACCTAGACTGCCAGTACAGCTCTGTCCACACTACTCCAGTCATCTCTGCAGTGAGAGCTGGTTCTTGCTCTGCTCTGCTTACACTTTCAGAGGCCAGGCAGGAGTCCGTGCTGCAGCTCACTAGCTGAGCTGCCATGAGATCCCAGCTGTCCCCAGTCCTTGCTTTCTGCCCTACGCCTCATAGAATAAACTGCTTTCTAATATAGGGACTCTTGGAAGAGGTATCCAGGTGAATTTGTCAGGGTGGGATATGTAGTCCTACGCCAGGAGTACTGTCCATTGCAGTGCTTACTCCAGGTCAATTTACAGGTGTGTCCTGTGCATTGTCCCCTCCTCACAGCACCTCTGCATCTGCCTCCAGCTCTCGGGAGATTCTCCAAAAGCCTCTGAAGAGAAAAGAGAGCAGCATGTGTCTTATTTGTATTGTTGTTGGTTCTTTCCCCTTTCCTCCTCCCTCCAAGCTCCAGCAAATTTGTGCCTTGCTTCAGTAATGGGTTTGTGCAGCTTCACAATAAAAGTCATCCACCAAAGAGACAGAGCAGTTTTCTCTGCACGTCTCCCTGAAAGGTACTCTTGGTTGTGAGAGCTTCACGGCCTCTCTTTAATGTCAAGTTATATGGTTTTGGGGGCTTTCCCAACTCCATCAATCCCCCTGACGGCACAGACACTTTGAGTGGAGTGGTGAGGACAGAGCTGATAAACTGCAGCCTCCTCCGGTACTGGACTCTGTCCAATGAGACAATAATGCTCTCCCCAGGAAGCGGTTTATGCTCCGTATAAAAACATTTTCCCACCAGGAGGTGGTAACCAAGATGCACATGGGGACGGGTGCCACCAGATGTCATGTGAGGCTGACCTCACTGGTGACACCATCCTTCCCTTAGCAACCAGAGATGAGGCAATGGCCTCCTTGAGTTGTTCCTCCCATTGTCATGGCAACACGCAGCCAGAGGGTCTCATCCTGCCTTGAAGAAGCTGTCGTGATGCCCTACACAGCCTAAAAACACAGGAAAAACTGAAAGAAGCCATTCACTGGGGAGGAAGGGTGAAGAGAAGGAAATGCAACATCTAACAATTTTGGAAGCAAATGGTTAACCAGGGAGTGGGTGCCCCTGCTCCCTGTCACTCCAGGTTTCCATCAGTATCTGCCCATTGGGCTAAACACAGTATGGCACAGGTAAAGGGAGTTCTCATGAGAAGGACCTCACAACCAAAGAGAATAGACTTGTGCTAGAAGAAAGGAACTGGATTTCCCTGCTCCACATGGAGGACGCAGAGATGGACTCAGTCCGCTCTCCTGTTTACACTTTGTGTCTGCAGAAGAGTGAGGAAATGAATCCCAGATCATCCGTAAGGCACAAGAAGTGTGTTCTTTCTTTTATTCCACTTCCCATGAACTCCAGAAATGAGCCCTGATGTAGTAAGAAGTTATTATCTGAGCAGGCTGGTGTTCTTGGTTCCTCTTTTGGTCATGACAGACAGACAAAGAGACTGTAGGTACCTGTCCAGTCAGACAAGTTTGGGATGGATATGCAGACAATGAGGTAGAGGCAGTATGTTTTATTTTCCCTTCTTTACCCTGTGTTATAAAATATAAAATGTCACACAAACTTGTGGTTCTTTCCAGGCTCAAACTCTATGCTGCCATAGCACCACAATCACGTCAGAACCATGACAACTTGATTTACTTCCCATTCTGGAAAGGGACTCTTTTCCTGACATCACATTGTTGAACTTGACTTCTGTTATTCAAAACCAAGCACACACACATACACAGAATTGCATTTTGGAATGGGCTACCATAGCACTACTCCAAATTACTCTTTATTTATGAATAGAATTATATTACATATAGCAGAAGGAAAGGTTTTTTTGTTGGTTTTTATTTCTTAATCACATTCTGAAGAGATCCTATGTGAAACACAGCTGCAAGAAAAATGTTTTTTTCTCTATTTTATATCAAATTTCCTCCTCATTTATTCTTATAACATTTTACAGCTATCTGTTTTTAATTTCCTATTTAAAGAATATTTCCAATTTGTAAATATTTTTTTTTCTGGTTCAAGTCAAGTTTTAGTCTCCAATTAATGAGGAAAATGCATTGAACACCAATGCCCTGTTCTAGGGTTGTTGATAAAGTGAAGTCTAATTATATTCTGGTCTTGCACTTGCTGGAGATGTTTAAAACTTGTTTATTTCAGAGTCCTAATTCAAGGTAAACTGACATATCATGTTTGTGTTTTGAGAACTGCATCAACTTTCACCACCTGAAGAATGTGTTAGTGGCCTAGCATCAGTCTGCACAGGGCTGCAAATGGAGAAGAAGAGGGAGGAGGCCATTTTTTTGATGTGTGTGGATTAACCAGGGAAAACTAAGTCCAGTAATCTAAGGATAGTGATGCTTGCCAAACTTCAAAATAAATCCATTTCCAAGAAATATCAGTGACACTGGGATAAGCACCAGGGAAGTATCCAGCCATTCTGATGAATGCATAGCTCAATCTTGCAGGTAAATCTCCGGTGGAGGTAGTTGTGCCGGTAGTTCTTCTTTCCAACAAGAGATGAAAAAAAATTCAGCAATGTCTAAGACGTAGTCATAGTTTCCCCAGGAAAGAAAACAGCTTTCGTTTCAGTATCTAAACTCTGATGTGCAGTGGGTAAAAAGAGAGTCATCCATGCAGATAAGAAGATCCTCAGATGCTGCTGCAGGGCTAACTCAATTGCTTTCCTCCTGTGTTTGCTAAAATTGGTACCTCCTGTGCAAAAGCCATGATAAACAAATAGCAGTATCATTCCAAATGCACTGTCATCATCATCATCACAGGCCTCCTCTTGGCCACTACAAGATGAAGGCCTGACCTTAAAAATGGCACCCCTGGCTCAGACCAAATGTGACCATTTTTGTCCCTGCCATCTGTCTATTCATCTTGGTGACAGGCAGCTCTGGCTCTGCTCACTGCCCTTCCACTATGAATAGATGAGCGCCTGCAAATGAGCTTCACTTAAATGGAGGGAGTTGATACCAGCCTCAGGAAAGTATTTTGCACATCACAGTAGGAAAGGGACATTGGTTTTGTTCAGATGTGGGTTTTATTTCTTGCTGTGTTTATAAGAAAGGAAATTTTCTTTCTTGGGGGTAATGCAGAAGCGAGTTCACTGTTTGTATGGATAGACAGTTAAGGGACAATAAAAAGATTTTAGGGATGTGGTTCAAGCAGAAGAGGCAGTGTGGGGCAAGGATTGGAGATACCTGAGAGAAGAGCAAATGAGTGTATTTTCTGAGGTAAATACTCAGAAGAGCAGTGAGACCATAGGGAAAGTAGTAAGTCACTGGAAGGCACTTGGGATTTGTTTTCAGAATTGTCTGATTAACCCATGTTCCTCACACAGCCAGTAAAAACACTGAACTTTATTCTCACAAAAAAATCTTACCTCCTGAGAATGAATGAAAACTTAGAGACTAGCAATCACAGAGAGAGAGGAAATAAAGACAAGTGATCAAGATGCAAAAAGATCTGAATTAATGTCTTTGTTCTGATGTAAGCATCTTTTTTATAAATCTGGACAAAATAGCTCAACCTTTCTACACCAGAGTTTCACAGGTGAAATGTTCCCTGTGAAATGGATGTAACAACGCTTACTTACCTTTCCAGAACTTGGAAAGGGCACACAAACTGGAATAATCCAATATAAGGGTATCTCTTTTCTACTGACATCATTGCCTTATTATGCTGGGTCACTTGAATATTATAGTGTGCTCTTCAGGTCCCAGATTTCACCATAAACTCACACTGGTTTCTATTTCTACCAGGACTGCAGTTGAGCATGTGACGTTTGACCATATCATACTTTTCCTATAAGTCTCTTCTGTCCTTGAGGCATGAGAAGAGTGCTGTGGTTGTCTTCCCTGGAAAATGTATCCAATGGAGGAGACAGGAAAAGAAAGGGCAGGTGTTAGGCAGGATGTGGACAGCATATTTTGGGAGACATATGAGGCAACCAGGAGAAAAACATTAGTGGGATAGGAACGGGAGAGGAGAGAATGCTGCATTACAGAGAGCACACTGGAGGACTGACTGTCTAACTCAGTCACTGAAGTGAGCTGTGGGTCCTGGGCAGGAGCGGGGAGGATGGCTCAGACAAGAGTGTCATTGTGTGCTGCTTGGCTGCTTCTCCAGATGGAGACTTCTGGGGCCAGGCGTCACTGACAGTTTGCCCATAAGTGGTATGCCAGCATCTGAGATATTTATTAGGTCGGCACTACTAATCCCTCACTTACACAAGCACTTAAGTTCACTGACAATTGTTTAAAAGTCGTTAATAACATTTAACGGTGGTAAGATGATCAGCTTGTTGTTTTGCCTCTAAGCATCACTAATGTAGGGGACAAAGCCAGAGGAATACAAAACAGGCATCACATTGGTACAAAAATATTGGCATTTTGCTTTCAGCATGATTATTATTATTTCGGCAATGATTGTGTCTAGACAGCTCAGATGAGATTGAGGTCCATTGGTGATCAGTATGGAACAAAACAGACGGCCTTGAAGAGCTGGTCATATAAATGGGCAGGGCAAAGCAAAGGTGGGAGGAAAAAAAATAAATGCTGAGAAGAGATTTGTTCCAGGAAGCACAGCAGGTATCTAGGCAAGAGAGGAACAATATTCAAATCTCCTGATTACTAAACTGCTATTTAATCTACTTCCATAGACTTCTGGCATTGGGCTGTAACATGAATTCTAGTGTATGAGGAAAAAATCAGGACTGCATTATGGGATGAAGCTGTACTTCCTTGACTGCATTGTGCCTCCCCATACGGATGCTTGATCAGATCACTTCTTTTCTTCGGGCGCTTCTAGTAGTGGGTAAGTCCGGATGGTCTTCATGTGAGAGGGAAGGACTGGGAAAAATTGCAGGCTCTGTATGAAAATTCAAGGCACAAGAAGGACTTGAGGGATCTGATTAAAATGACAAGACAGTTCCTGGTTATTTTACTGGTCTGGTCTGGTTGCACTTTACCAAGGTGAAATGCCACCTTATGAATTTTTGTCTGAGTTTGGAATTATCATCTGCCCTTTTTCATGCTGCCCACCACTAATCAGAGCCACAGTGTGCAGCATCTGGGTTCTTTATTGGGCAGCTGGATTGTCATAGAAAACATGAGATTGTCTCAAGAATAGCCCAAATTCATGAGAACAGCTTCCATTCATGCAACTCAGGGACACTCCCCAGATGAACACAGTTTCGGAGCTCCTGTTCTTCAAGAAGTGAATCTCTCCCCTTTCTTTGCCCAGATGCCATCACAAGACCTTTCCACCACAACATGGTTAAAGAATATTTCTCATAACAGCAGTCTGGTAGGACAGAACTGGTTACTATGTATAGAGGAGAGGAAAGACACACACACTAGTGTTTAATTAGCTCAACCTACCTGAATGTTGGCCTGAGAGTCTCCGTGTGGTGACTGGATCTAGAGGTCTGGTGTTATGGACAACATTCCCAGATACTCTTTGTGTGCCTCTACTGCCCATTTAAGGCTTTGGATATGTGTGGCCAGGAAACTATACATTTTAAAATGTGAATCCGGGAACTGATGGGCCACAAAGGTGGTAAATCCAGGTCTAGAATTCAGAAAGAAATGGAAACATCACCTTAACAAGGAACTGAGATCTTACTGCAAACCAGTGTACAGCATTTTAGCACGGCACATTACCTAGATTTAGGTGGCAGCTTGTCACTGTGGGACCTTGTGCTGCCTTTCTGTTGTGACTAATGAACCTGTATAGCCAAGTGGAGTCCTTTCACGGCTACTAGAGAGGAAAGAGAAAGGTGATCTTAGAGTTTATGGTGTTGAATAGAGCCCTTGAGCACGCAGCCTCACTTTTTTCCTCCTGTTGCTGCTCCAGATTTCATTTTACTTTATAAAGGAGAGAAAACAGCAGCAAAGAGGTGAAATTCATTAATGTCTCTGGGTTACACAGATGGATAATTGTGAAACTTTGACAGATTGCACCAGACGTGAGCAAGCATGGGGATCTCATGGGCTTGGTGTAGGCAAGAGAACCCGGGGGTGGAGTTCTGGTCTTGATATGCATGACCTAAACAAGTTACTTCAGGGACCATCTTCCCCCTGCATGACTACACATCTGTTTCCACAAAGCAGACAAAGTAGAAAGGAAGGGTTTCAAATCAAAGCTGATGTCTAGGAATATGTGTACCTGACCCAGGGATCATCTTTGTGATGAGGTCTTGGCTTTGAGATCCCAATTCAAACAACAATAAGAATGAGGGGGGAAAAAAAAAAAGTCCACTTTAGTGAAGGAAACACACAGTTTAAATCTTTTTTGTAATATTGTATAAATTTGCTGCCCAAACTTTTTTTTCTCTCTGCCTTTATAAAAAATGACTCTGGATGCAATAAGAACAAGGTGTTCTAATTAAATAGATTTGTTTACATCTCGTAGCATGAAAAACTAATTCAGTCTGATATACTGTAGGTTCTTGCACTATCTCTCTCCCACTTCATGTAAAATTACCCGCTTTAAGTAGTATTTTATTTAAGAATATTTAAAAAGTGGCCTTGATTAAGGAAAAACTGATTTAAGTTCCGCAGTGTTTATTTCTTAAAATAAGGGTTTCACTTCAGGGTGCAAGAAGATGGGAGGGGGAAGAGCAGAAGCTGTGCTACCTATCACAATATTTCCTCCCTGTTTTATTGCATTGCAAAGGTCCCTACCTTTACTAGTCATGAGAACTCATAGCCTGTGGCTAGAACACATTTTTATTAAGTGAAGGTTAAAGTCAGGGCCAAAACAGATCCACTGTAATATGCTTACAAACATAATACCCTGACCTAGACCTGTGCCATAGTATCAACTCCAAAACAGAAGCAAAGGCAACGCTTCCTGATTGTGACTGTGTTCCTACTGGTGTAAAGACATCTTCATGTTCTCCACCCAGACTGAGCTGGAGCATCCTTAAAGGTGCCACAACAGGAATTACATGGAGGATGAACACTGCGAGTAGTATGGGATCCAGCTTCAAAAACAAAGAAATGAGAACAAACCTCAGCAACTCACAGGACAGACCTGGCCATCAGATAATTTTTGCAGGTATATAGATCAAGGCTGGATGAACCTTCTGCAGGGAAGAATAATATCCAAATGAATTTATTTCTCAGGTTGTTGAGGTGTTACCCGCAACAAGGTAAACACAAATTTTTACTGCCACTTAGACAAATTTCAGTTCAGGGACAGGGAGCTTTGATGACCTGCCACAGAGAGAAGCAGAACCCAAGCGTCCAGTCCACCTTGAACCAGAAAGACAGCAATGTCTGCATGCAGAACAAATCAAGCAACAACCTTCCGTATATTACAGTCCCATCTGTGTGCATTGTCAGTGGTGAAAACAATGGACTGATTGGAGTAGGGTTCAATTGATAAGAATTCTCCAAGAGAAATTCCTCCTGTAGAAATCCCAGAGTAGGTGTATTTCCTGAGACCCCCAAATGCCATTGCAGCAATATAAGGGAGGCTTAGGACCCTCAGTAGGTAACTGCTGCACCATCCTTTCTTTGCTGGCACTGAGCACAGCTGCTGCAGGCAGCTGTGTTCATCCTGAAACTGAGCTTGGTGGCCGGAGAGAGATTTGGGCAGTTCTTGGCCACAGGTAGAGAGGACTGGATGATCTTAATGGTTGGACTGGAGGATCTTAAAGGTCTTTTCCAACCTAAACAATTCTATGATTCTATGACTGTCTGTTAGTGCATATCCCCAGTTGTCAGATGTGCACAGTCCTTGCAACAAGCCATAGGAACACAGATACTGAAAAGCAAGAAAACTGAGAACAGAGCCTGTAGATGGCTAGGCATAAAGGCAGTCTAGTACTGAATGAAGATCCATGTCACATTCCTCTTCTATGCAGATTGAGTAATCAAAGGTATTTTTAATATAACAAATACATCGATGTATATCTAGGGAAAACAAAGTTTTGAAACAGTTTTTTCTAAATCCTGATGCCTAAATGAAATTAAACTGTGCTAACTTCCAAAGTTCTTTTTTTGAGGGATAAGAAAATTGTTTTTACAAGTTCTCACTCTGCTCCAGCTCTCTGGCAGCCAGAGTTGCAGGAGATGTGGGGATGCTAAGCAACTTGGGCTTGTGCCTCCCTGGCAGCTGGAGCTGTAGAGAGGCTGGGAGCCGGGCGGGAGCTGGGTGCTCAGCCCCTGGCCCCCTGCCTGCTGCAAGGATCCCGCTTTTGTCAATTGCCTGTCTGTGCACCGAAAGTTAAATTGACAAGAACCTTGCGGGGGGGGGGAGGATAAAGGGAACAGCCAGGGAAAATCACTGCCATCTCTCCAAAACCAAAAAAGAATATAAAAAAAAAAAAAAAAGGGAAAAGAAGACACAAAATTGTCACTGAATTTGAAAATTTCCACAGAAATTTCATTTGGATGAAGAGAGCATGTTCAATCAGGAAATCGTTCCAATGGGCAAGGGAAGAAAATGAATCATGCGGAACTCTCCCAAGCTCCTGATGGTCTCAGTGAAACATGCCCATCACCTTTCAGGATAATGATCAGCACTTTCCAAGAGACACTTAGCACCTTCTCAGGATTTTGTCTTAAGTTTGGTGTAACTTAGAGATAAGGCACAGGGAGGGTAAGAGCTCCAGGGAAGAGTAATTTTCACCTTTCTGGTGCTTACAGCATGATAAAAAACTTTCCTCCGTGCTTTTGAATTAATTCCTCAAAAGTTCCAATGCCTGCACACCCATTTGTTTCCTCATTGTTTTTATTAAACAAGAAAGGCGAGCTTTATTACTGCGCAAATGAAAGCATCACCAGAAGATAGATACTTCCCAGATTCTTATTAATCTCTAAGACTTATGAGGCTGCCTAAGTTCCACAGAAATTAACATACTCTACAGATTTCTTCCAGCAAGTCACTGAGTCCTTGCTACCCTATCTGGAGAGAGAAGGGAAACCAAAAAAGCAAAACCAAAGGAGAATAAATGTGTAGTATTAGGAGGTTGTTGCAAGTCAAAATGTGCATGTGCATGCATGTCTTTGTCTACAGACATAGGGCAAGGCTTTGTGTTATGGTGCATCATCTACAGCACCATTATAATAATTTATCATAGACTTTGGTTGTATAGATTGAACTGAGTGCCACAAGTAGAGGTCATAATCAAAGTACAGTTGGATTTGCAATTCAAAATAATTTAAGACTAATCTCTAAAACTGCGACTGTGCAAATTAATACAGTAGGGCATTGAATTTATTCTTTTCCCTAATTTTCAGTGCAAGATTACCCATGCCAGTACTGCAAGCACACTTAATGTCTGTATTGTAGCAGCATTTAATATCCCTAGCAGAGGCCAAGGTCCCATAGCAGTAGCTATTAGACACGAGACAGACCCTACCCCAAACATAACAGTCAAGAAAGAACCCAGAGGCATAGCAGGTAGGTGAAATGACTTAATCATCCAGGTCAGTGGCTGAATACCCAATTGAATACTCAAACCAGAGCATTCTACATCTTACATCTTAAAAAACAGGGTAAGAGAGAAAGAGAGAGAGAGAAGCACAGACAGCACAGCAAGGCCTATCCTAAGCTAGGAATAACATACAATTAAAGCAAAAGAGACTTATGGCACTGGCAATATTTTTAATGTCTTATGCTCTTTCCCAGTGGCAAATTCCACAGTTTGTAGCTTTTGGCTTCTTGTGGTGTAGGGATCCAGTTAGCTAGATAAGGATGTTGTGCAATGCTGGGAAGTTTTTTGTACTTTTCTTTTTTCCATTTGAAGTAGAAGTTTTGTTAATTCTTGTGATGTAAGTGGCTAGAACAAGATTTCCTGAGACAAGAGGAGACTGAAGTATATGTCCCTCATGGCCCTCATGTGGCCTGTGCTCTCCAGTTACTATGTTCCCATTGACACTTTAATCCCTGTAAGATCTCACCCACCTTGCTGACTCTTATCTATGCATCACATATTTACTGCAAGTCAATATTGGTTAGTCAGTGAATGTGAAACAGAGAATGGGAAAACGAAAGAGTGATGATTGCTGAATATCATAAGAGACAATCCTGGTGCACCAGTAACCGCTTGTTGAGTCATGTAAGTTTGTATCTGGACTCTCAGTGACTGAGAATTGGCATAGACAGCTCTGTTACTGATGTTGATCACCAGTGGATTCAGTCTTATGGTCAAAATGCTAAGACTTAACCACATGATGCCTAAACTTCAGTAATTGATTGTTGCCACATGATCTTACTCAATGACAAATGAAAGCAGGTATGAATCAGTGATGCAGTCTTGCACAGAAACCTAAGCTCCACTGTGCAGGTAGTTTCCCAAAGATCTTTTGCAGCACAACATTTGTTGCAATGGACTTTGCATAAACAATGGAAGCCCCCAAAACAGCCTGAACAGAGACCTCATGGGCAACAAGCTAGGAAAAAGAAACTGATCTTGTAACAAAAAATGGTTACTTGCCTTTTAACTAATTCGTTGGTAATGAAAGGAAAATTGAGAAAGCCTGAAGAATGCAACAAATAGGAAGAAATAAGAAATGAAGACTTTCTGTCTGTGGTGACCCTGATAAAGCCTGTGACTGGATGCAATGAAGTAGCTCAGGTTAGCGTCCATAGCCTATAAGGGATGCCTGATGGGCTGTGGAAAGGAAAAAAACAAAATACCCTGACCTAACATCACCAAGGAATGCCACAGAGCATACTATCAAGAAAGGACAGGAGGACCCGGGCTCCCCTGAGATAGCACGAAAATCATACTTTGTGTGTTCAAAATCTGTATCATTGCTTATTTGTAACAGATTCTGAGATATTTCAACACATCATGTAGTTTTTGAGAATAAAGTCACACTGGCAATAAAATCACACACTGGGTGACTTGTGTGTGTCACTATTTGTTCCTTGAAGTGTCATGGTAGGCTGGAATATCTTTCTGAATATTGGTTGTGCAGACTCCTTCGCTCACCTCGTGTAAGTACCAACCAGCCTGCACATGTTTTCCCACAGTCACCTTCCCTGTCTGGTGAGTAGAAGATGACCACAAGTGGTGCACATAAAGTTCAGTTGCCTTCTACTTGCCCCAGATCAGGAGAGCACATAGACAGTTATAAAGATAAGCTGATCTGCAGCACCTTAGAATCAGGTAAACCTACAACTTCAGAGCTAAAATGATCTCTTTCAGATAAAAATCTTAATCCCTGGTAACTAATTTAAACTTCTTCTTGAAGAAATGGGACAAAATTGTTTGGCTGTCCTCTGTTTTGTGAGCTGTTGTGCGGGTTTGTTCTTGTTTTTTGTTTGGGTTTTTTTTCCTTCCTCCCCCTTCCCCCCACCCTCTTTCATTTTGGGTTGCTGATGTTAGCATTTGCAGTGTTCCTTCTTTAACAAAAAATTCCAATATATACACATTGTGTTCCTCATTTATGCTTCCCCACTACCCAATTAACGTCACACTAAATTATATACCTGCAACAGATTTAATTCCAGACCACTGAGCTGTCGCTTTTAACCCTCTGCATGTATCTCTACAATATTTATGAGAAAGCTGTACTTACTTTAACAAGTAGTGAGAGATTTCTATAGGTTTTTAACAATTCAATTTGTTATCAGAAAGAATATATTCCTCCACTGAAATCTGTGGGATGGTTCCAAATACCTATAGAAGGATTTTGATATCTATTCAGTTCTCAAGGTTTTAGCATAGTTTTTGAAATCCCTATTATGCTGCTATGGAATGAAAATGGATGGGTCTATGGCCAGAGTTAAGCAGAGATCTGGGCTCATTTCCAAACTCTGTTGAACTCTTCTCAGATGACCTTGAGCAAAGCACTTGAGATGTGGTCCAGAGTGTTTATTTCAGTGTCCAAATGGGACTTTGAATGAACTTAAAACCTTAAATTCCAGGAAGCTGTTTTCAGATTGTCTAAGCTTAGAGCCACACAAATCTCTCTGCAAATTTCCATGATGCCTGAACTCAGAAAGTGCAGGAAAATCATGAGTTGCCTGGCCTGAGGCATTACAGCGCAGTCAGGCCCATCACATACATAGACTTCGTCGAACAGTTTCTAAACATGAAATCCTCTCACCACTCTTATTCAAGGTACAACTTGAAATGTAGTTATTGTCCATATAAAGGAAAAAAAAAAAAACAACAAAACCAGGCCCTCAGCTAATTGGTACAGACTGGTTTCTGCCTGTATTTTCTGGAGAGGTCTGGCTATGGACATTAAGTTTATCACTTGGAATGAAACCTAGAGGGTTCCACATCATTCTGCTTTTAAGAACTGGGCCTGTAAATGGACTGTTCTCTCAATAACATTTTCGATATCTTGGAGAGATGCCTTTCATCTCCCTTCAGGTAGGACCAAACTGTTGTATACTCAGTGTGATGAATGGGGGGCGCTAGGTCCCAATGCAAAGAGTGAGCCATTTTTACAATGCAGGCATATCCTCAAAAAAGTCTACAGTGGTAGGTGACTCTTGAACTGTTCCCACAGAGCTTCTGACATGAGAATCAGGAGCTCTTGCTGCTCAACGACCAGCATAGAATCAATGAAATTGATTTTTGGCCATTATGATGTGAAAGTAGTACTCTGAGTCTTGCTTTTAAACTTTATAGCTGCATCTCCAAAGATAATGCTATATGATGATTTCAATAGGAAGTAGGAGGTTAAATACCTTTTTGGTTTGGCCCTCTCTGTCTCAGTTTCTTTCATGTAAAATGGAAACAGATGTACTTTCACTACCTTCCACAGCTGTTGAAATGGAAAATATGTGACACTTTGAAATAGTTAAATCCCACATTTCTGAGAACATAAGAAACTTAGATAAACACTGTTTGGTTTTGACACCACCAATTTTCAGAGGACTGTTTCTGGAGGAGACACAATTTACCTCAAATTAGGCAAGAACGAGCATTTTCAATTCTCATACAATCTTTTGAAAACTTTTGGGCACTCCCACCTTATCTTGTCCCATGCATATTCTGCTTCCTGCACATTTTTAGTATTCATGTGGTGGCTACAGTTTTTCAACTTCACCAGATTATCTGCAGCTGGTAATCAATCCTTTGTATCTCCTTTATTTAATAAGAAAAAAAAAATCTCCTGGTATTTCTTAAAAAAAAACAAAAACAAAAGACAAAACAAAACCCAAAACCAACTTCCCGCCCTGCCCCCCCCCGAAAAAGCCCAAACCCCAAAAACATTAGCAAACATTTTTAACAAGACAAAGTCCACACAGGCAACTGCAAAGAGCTGAAAATTACATTTGATCACCCTCTATGCCAAATCAGCCAAAGCAGATCTGATTCAGATGCTGTTGCTCAAGCTTAGCAGGATTTCTAAGTATTGGCATGAACGTCTGGTAGTAAGGTTACCCAATCCTCAGCCAGGTCTGGCCAGTACTGTTAGTCGGGTGGAGCAAATGAGACACTACTGCTACTTATTCTGTAGCTAACTCTTAATACTTCAGTTACTTAACGACCGTTGATGAGGAAACAGAATAATCCATGTTTTGAAATTTTGATTGGTATTTCATGACCATTCAGAATGACAAAGCAAATCTCCATGTACACAAACCTGCCGTTTTTTCAAGGAAGCCCAAGGACAGCTCCTGATTTTTTTATAATTCCTGCAATTCATCAAAGTTCTGGGCAGAAGAAAGCAGTATGGCCATCTACCCTTTCCAACTAAGGGCAGATGAAAGCATAAGAAGGCTCAAAAATTGTACAAAGGTCCTGTAGTTTTCAATTAATTTATACTAATTAGGAATCTAAAAGTTAGTGGTGTGATTTGGCTCAGGGATTAAGACATCTAATTTTAGATGTTCGCATGTGAGATAAATGCACAAGTTCCCATTATAGAGAGTAGAGGTCTAGTCAATACAATTAGTGGTTTAGAAAGAGATGAAGCAAATGGCTATATCTGGTCAACCAATAGCTCTCCAAGCTTAGACACCTAGCTCATATGTAAACACCTAAATTTAGATATATAGTAGCTTGAGTCAGTTGCCTGAAAATAGAAGTCTGACAACACTTGAAGTGTCCTTGCATTTTGGACACAACCACACAGAGCTGGCCCATGTGGCACAGGACTTTAGGGAGATGCCTAGTTTTTTGCATCAGCCACTGGAGGCCAGATGTCATATCCCACCACAATCCAAGTGATATCAATTGCCTGTTTGTGGTCTACTGAAAAAGTCCCCCAGCCACTAAGCTTAGCCTAGTTGAGTCCTAGGAATTTCAGCTGCCCATGCACAAGTATCTAGTGCCACTTGAGATGTTAGATTACCTGAAAGAGCTAAAAAGGGGTGGCAGATACCACATACAATCAAAGGGATGCTGCACCCAGAAGCTAGAGGTGGGTCAGAATAGCCCAGGGCCCATGTTTAAACAATTGAATTGAAATCTTAAGTGTTAAGCTAATCACCTAAGACTTGTTTTCATAGTCAGTGGAGAGAAATACAGAGAAAAGTTCATCCCATCCTAAGATAAAGGTCAAAGCCAGGTCAGATGAATTACCCTCCAGATTTCTCTCAGCTGACAATAAAGGGAGGCCAGTATGGCTAGTCTCTGTTTCCAGTCTGGGAGACAGAGTTGGTAAAAACACAGGTTTCATGGGAGTCCATGTAGCATCCTAAGCAGCCAGGACCCATCAGCCTCTAACAAAATACTCAGATACACCATATGCGTTTATATTGTCACTATATGCCTTTCAAACTCTATTACCGACAACTGACTGAAGAGACTGACACAAGATGTGTATTACAAACATCTATATTGGGATGGAATCCCTGGCAACAGTGCCCATCAGTATAAAACAAACCACCACATCTTGCAGTCCTGAATAAGATCCAGTGCATAGACCGCATATGACAAATTTGCAGACAGCTTGTTTATGACCAACGGGCCATTTTTTCCTGTGTTTGCTTTACAGGCTAATGTGGTTATACTGTATGGAGCATTTTATAAATTGAAAAGATGCAAAGGAGCTGGGGGGGCAGGGAGGAGGGGGAAGAAAAAAAAAGTTTCTCCTCTGCTGGGAAAACGAAGCCCTTTTTTCTGGGCTAGGAGTCTGGCGGCTAAAATTGGTAAAGGGCATGGGTAGCAGATATCATCTGTGAGCAACATCAAAAGGTTAGTTTTTCTCAGATATAATGTGGGATATTTTAGTAATACGATGTGGTACAGACTGGAGGGGTAGGGCCAGAGGCATTTGCTGGGTTTGATTTTCCCCTTTGATTTTCCTTTAAGCACAGGGTCTGATTCTCATTGCACCTTTGAACCAGTTAGGCTAGTGGAGGGAAAGAAAGGCCCGGCAAGCCTTGTCATACTTGCTGCTAAAGCCATCTGCAGAGGCTATCGTATGCCTTATGCAATTGATCAGAAGTTGGGTGTGTTATTTGTCATTTACATGTAGTGTATAATGCAATACCGTTTACGTTTCACTATGCAGATTCGTATCTTCAGCCTGGAAATCCCTGTGTAACTCCCATTCCCTCATACTAGCTAAACTACAGACATCCCTAGGGTTGCAGCTGAGCATGTTTCTGTCCATGTCATAGATGGTTTCCTAAATTTCACCTGCCTTGTTACTGCTTTTTACAGGTACTAAGTTTAATGATTGCTTAGAATCAGCAGATTCCCTTTTTCTTTGAGGTTTGAGTAGGCTGTACATTGGTATTACTACACCAAGAGCTTTCACAGCTGCTCTCAGATCAGAGATCATCACTGAGTTCATTAAAGCCAGACACTGTGTTAGGCATGGTCTTTTGGATTCAACAAATGAAACAAGATGACCTCTTTCTGCAATAACAATAACAAGGGATTAGAGATCTAAAGTCCCAAGAGGCGGATGCATGAGTAGGCAAAAGGGGGAAGCTGACTGGCCACGGGGGTTCTTCTACTGCAAACCCAGGACCAAGGAGTAGTGTGTACAGCCCATGTGGCTGGAGGCGGGGCAAAATCAAACTGGATCCAGAGCAAAATCAAAACTATGGTTTAGAGTTTATAGGAGATGCAAGCAGAGTTTTAGAAAGAAACAAAATACTGCAGATAGAATCATAGAATCATAGAATCATTTAGGTTGGAAAAGACCTTTAAGATCATCCAGTCCAACCATTAACCTACACTACCAAGTCTACTCTAAGCCAATCAAGGGTAGACTAGACTAAACCATGTCCCGAAGTGCCACATCTACCCGTTTTTTGAACACCTGATATATACTCACTGCCTGCAGAAAGATGAGGTTTCCTGCTCCTTTTTTTTTTTTTTTTTACAAGGCTTCCACTGCAGGATACCTGGTTTCTGCCACTGTGTTCTCATCTTAGCAGCCAAAACCATCTGAGACCACCTAAACCAGAAGACAGAGGGATGTGAAGTTCTTGTAAGTCCACTCTCTTTGATTGACAGCACTGAGGCAACTGCTGCAGAAAGAGGAAATCAGCGGGGGAAAGAAAAGCTCTCCTGCTTCCAGAGAAGAGTGTGCAGGGTCTAAATGAAAATAAATAGCTCCTAAAAGGGGCATGGATGCCAAAGCGGTGCAATAGCCTTATTCCAGTGGTCAATCCCAGCGACTGCAGTTCGGCTCATCCTGGAAGTCCACTTCTTCCATGGGTAGCTCCGATCACCCACCTGACAGTTTCTCCTCCTTTGGCCAGAGGACGGACAGACAAGTCTGTCTGTCCACAGACTCTCGCCGTGCACACCCTTCACAAAGACACCAGCTCTTCTTTCTGTTCGGTTCCTGCTCAGTGCCTTGTGCTGCAGCAGGAAATGTTATTGCAATGGTGACATTTCCATGTGCAGGTTGACATTTCCCTTTGGAAGAAGCTACTCACTTTACAGTCCCTTTTATTTATTGTTACTCTGGCTCATGGGCCACCATGGAGGTTACTTTAACATAGCTTAATTAAGGATCTATAATAGTAAGGTCCTTTAAGTAGGGATCTGCTATTTTTATTCAACTGTAAAAATTACATACACCCACAGGGACTGTATAAACCATAAACATAGACATGGTTGTGATTCGGAGCTCAGCAACAGTGGTGTCACTCACAGCAAAAGCACTGTATTTAGGACAGTCTTACTGATGTAAATTAGAAATAACTCTATATAGTATTAAGCATTCTATGTATATAAATTTTGAAAGATTGTGCTGCGAAAGTACCATCTTTTTCTGTTTTTTTGTTTTTTTGTTTTTTTTTTTTAAGATGGATACAGATACTTTAAGGTCACATTTCAAGTCAGCCTGGTAAAGAAACTAGTCTGTGAAATCTAGGTCAATAAGTAGTATTTTGGATGAATGCAATCAGTAACTGATTGGTCAAAGAGTAAGAATATCCATTATTCTTTTTTTTTACTTGAAGGTTGAAATAGAAAACTAGAGTTGGAAAGGAGCAAAAAGCATCAATGTGAAACTGTTTTCATTATTTTAATTTATTTTCATTCACATATACATACACAAAATGAAATCTGCAAACTGAAGATTGAAGAAAATATTTAAATAAAAAAAAAGTTAAACTTTTTCTTTCATTTCAAGATGCAGCAGGAAAAAGAGGATTAATCTCAGAGGGAATTATAGAAAATGATATTTTGGAAATGGAAAGCCGTAATGTTTCATTCTCAAATAAGTCAAAATATGGTATCATAATAAAATTGATACTAAAACTTTATTTTTATTTAGACTACAATTTATTTTTTTTTGTAAAACCAAAATAAAATAAAACAAACACATGTAAAAGTAACAAGTGATAGGATGAGATTAAATGGCCTCAAGTTGCACCAGGGGAGGTTTAGATTGGATATTAGGAAAAAATTCTTCACTGAAAGGGTTGTCAAGCACTGGAACAGGCTGCCCAGGGAACTGGTTGAGTCCTCATCCCTGAAGGTATTTAAAAGACATGTAGATGTGGTGCTTAGGGACATGGTTTAGTGGTGGACTTGGCAGTGTTAGGTTAATGGTTGAACTCAATGGTTTTAAGGGTCTTTTCTAACCTAAATGATTGTATGATTCTGTGATTCCATAAAAAGCTTTTTTACTGGTCTTAGAAATTCCTTGTAATTCCAGATTATTTAGTAATTATTCTGAAAAAATATCGACGCTTTCTACGAAGCAATATAAGAGACAGAGTACTGAATTGAAAGGGCTTGGAGTTTTAATATACAAATTATGGTGTTCTTATGTAACATTTGGGATCACTTAGTAGGCCTTGATTAACAGATATAGTTTGAAAAAAGAAGTGGTCCGTTACATGTTGCAATTATTTGGATACTTACAGAATCACAAAAATATTTGTTGAGAGACATCTTTTGAGGTCTCAAGTTTGGCTGCCTATTGGAAGTAGGACAAATGCCGGCATTGTATTATGTCAGGCACAGCTTTATCTACCTGGTCTTGAAAGCATCCAAGGATGGAGGCTCCTTCAATTTCCTGGGTGATTTGCTCCAGGGCTGCACAGTCCACAATAGAGTCCAGCCTGAACTGCCCAAGCTGCACTTTGCAGCTGTTCGGCTTGTGTTAATATCTGCTACTGCCAATAAAACTTCATCTTCGTAAAAGAAACTTTGTCAAATTATTGTAATTTATTTATTTTGTTAATATTTTTTAATATTTTTGAAATAAATTTTAAGGTTCATAGAAGTAGTTGCCCAATCCCCTATACAGACTGTTCTTCGATGCTCTTGCATTTCTATACAGTGAATGATGTGTTAAAATAAAATTTTAAAAAAATAGTAATACTAATATAAAACTTACATTTATTTGATTGGAAAGCATGTAAGATTGAGAATTCTATGCAAATTTTCACTGAAGTGTATATGGTTTCAACACCTTCTCTTCAGGGCAATTCAAAGGGTTTTACATCAGATTGGTGCAGAATAGGTAATCTCAGGCAGAAGTTCTCAGATTTAAATGGTTGTTCAATTTTTCAGGAATATTTTGAGTGGGCCTTAGTCCTTGGAAAATTTACCCACTGAGGACTCATAAAGTGAAACGAGCTAGAAACAAAGAGAAACTGATTCAAGTGTTTTCCAGTGCTACTGAAAATCCTGAGACATTTAAACAAAACTGAATAAAAAAATGTTGATAACATTTTTCTCCCTTTAAAATTTTTTCACCTTTTCAGTCTGAGTTTTAGTCCTTTGAAAATATATTCTTGAGGTTCCACCTGGCACAAAGACTTTTCACAAAAGTAAAACTTGTAATTGAAAATTCTTATGGAAATCCTGATCCGAAACCTTTTAGTTAGCAATAGGACAAGAGGAAATGGGCTTAAGCTGCACCAGGGGAGGTTTAGGTTGGAAATTAGGAAAAATTTCTTTACGGAAAGGATGGTCAAGCATTGGAACAGGCTGCCCAGAGAGGTGGTGGAGTTCCCATCCCTGCAAGTGTTCAAAAAACGGGTAGATGTGGCACTTCGGGACATGGTTTAGTCTAGTCTACCCTTGATTGGTTTAGTGTGGACTTGGTAGTGTAGGTTAATGGTTGGACTGGATGTTCTTAAAGGTCTTTTCCAACCTAAACGATTCTATGATTCTATGATTCTATGCCAAAGATTTATTCCTGTATAAATTGTTGGCCTTTGGATAAGGTCTAACAATAGTAAATTCTACTTCAGTTGTAAACTCTTTGTGTTGCCACTGCCTTATGTTTGGTCTGGGTATAGCTCAGAGGAGACTGAGACCAAACTGGGAACTCCAGACGTGATCATATTCCCATTGTGATCTGATGTTTGCCGTTTCTTTGTAACCTTGACATCAATTGTTTCAAATGGCTTACCATGAATACAGGAAAAAAATGGGGAAAAAGCATTATTTATCTTAAAAGGCCATTCTGCAAACAGAATCCCTTCTAATGCAGTGAAAGGAAAAAAAAGAGGTCAGATTCATTTATACTTTGCTTGTCCACAAATCTGAAATGTAATAAATACTACAATTCATTGAAATGGTAACCGTAAACAGTGAACACCTCTAAAAAACTAATTAAACAGCTGGACTAAATCACAAATAAACTGACTGAATTTTTAAACAACTTACGAACAGGAGTGCATTTCTTCTTTAAATTTGCACAAAGAAATACATGTAAAATTGAAGTATATATTTGTTTATTTCTAGTTCTTTATATTGTCCTTTTTTTTAAAAAAAAATCATATCTGCTGGAAGATGCAGTATAGTGATCAACTCTGAAAATATCAAAACCAGATACTAAGAAGGGGGCTGTGCTTAAATAAAAAAAAAAGCACATACTACTAATAAATAAATTTTGAAATGGTCTAAACAAAAGCAAAATAATGCTTTCCCACTTTTGATTATATTAATCAAAATAATCCCATTGGTTCCTTTTCCACATCTCGAAAAGATAGGTATGCGGTGCTTGCTATATGTGGACTCTGGTTCTTATTTGGTGTGGTAAATACCTCATTACCATCACCATTTTAAGATAAAAAAATAACAACCGCCTGGAAATAATAGAAGGAGAAGACATTACATAGCATAACTACAGCAACTACAAAACTTCACAAGATGCAGGCCATATAGACCACCTATTTTAAAGGAACGGACTGCAGTTGTTCATTTATTGACAATGAACAGCTGTGACTGATGAGTTCACTATACAGGTTTCCTACAGAATAACTGGCTGGGAAAATGGCCATAGTCCTTTTATTCAGGATTCTGGGTTCACAAATCCAAAACTCTAGCAACTCAGCTAACATTTTATTCATCTAGTCAAGCCTTTCATAAAGTTGGCAGCTCTGTCTGTTACAGTATTTGATGAATTTTAAGAAACATTCACCTATAACACTTCCATTTTCTAGTTCCTTTTTGTTTTGTCTCCCATTTTTCTCCGAATTTCATTTAAAAAATAAGAAAAACAAAGCAAACAAAAAAACTCAGAAAAGAGAGAACACACTTACTTAATGACACACATATATATATATATATTTAAATAAAATATTTTCCCTTAAAATTGGCAGGCTGGGCTCTGTGAACTGTAAACCCTGAAACAAAATTTCTGGTGCTCTACCAGGACAAAGGACAAAGTTATGTTAATGTGGTATCTCTTCAGGGGTATAAAACATCTCCTTATTTACAAGAAAGGGTATTTCTGTAGGGTGCTTCACAGAAAAAAGACAAGTTGGATTTCCTTGTGCCAACTCAAAAGCACAAAAAATGAAGCTATTGAGACTGAAGCAGGAGTAAAGGGGCCAGATTCATTAGCTCAAAGTCGTCACTAGCTAACTACGTTTGCTCAGCTTTTGGTCATCTCAATGTGTGTCAAGAGAGATCTCCCACCCACCTGTACCACCTTGACCATGCACAAACCTGTGCTGAGCTATGCCTTTTCCTTAAGAAATAAAACTTCACCCACAACACCTCTGAAAGTTTTTCTGATTTTGAAGATATCAAGCGGTGGAGAGAACATTGTTTTCCTCAGTAGTTTGTGCTGCTGGTTAATCATCTCCTCCACTGTGCGTAATTTCTAATTTGAATTTGTCTGGCTTCAGCTCTCAGCTATTAGTTCTTGATGTGCCTTTCCATGCTAGATTAAAGAGCCCATTAATACCCAGCGTTCTTCCCCTGTGAAGGTACTGATACGCTGTACTGCAGTCACCTCTCAGTTTTCATCTTAATAGGCTAAACAGATTGAGCTCTTTAAGTCTCTCTCTGTGAAGAATTTTCTCTGGACCTGAAATCATTTCCATGGCTCTTTTCTGCACCCAGCTCATTTTTTTAATAAACTCGTTGTTTTTATTCATGCAGATGCCACAATTATATTCTATTATCAGTCCTAGGAATGCTGAATGCTGAAAGAAAATATTTTCTTCACCCCTTCCCCCTTCTTCCCTATTTATGCAGCCCAAGATCACATAAGCTTCTCTTCCATCAGTGTCCCTCTTAAAACCATTATTACACTTATCCTTTTCAAAGTCTTCAGTCTCCAGCATCCTGTGCTTCATTCTGTGTCTGGGGTGCATATGTTGTTCCCATTCATATAATTGCATTTAGAGAAACAAACACAGCAAAACTAAATATCACGGGTGACAGAGACTGGTTTACCAAGCAACCTAGATGCCTTTGTATGGCTGCTTGGATATCATTAATATTTATCCCTCTACCAACTAATGGAAAGATAAATATTGTGTCATCTGTAAATTTTATCAGTAATGATTTTATTTTTCCTTCCAGCTCCCTGTTTAAAATGTTGATGAGCATTAAGCCTCTCTCTAAACTTCCGGTATTCACTGGTGATTCTCTATTGATAACAATTTTTTTCACAGCTGTCAGTTAATCATCTCTCAGGCTAGTAGAGAGAACTGTGTGTGCTTTATTGATACTCTAAAGTACATATTTTTAATCAAAATGGTGTGCTGAAATAAGGAATACTATAATGTATAGCATAGCAGTAGAATTACTTTTACCAAGAAACTTGTAAGCACCTCCAAACATAAAACCAGGTTTGCTTTATGTGACCTATTTTCCATAAAACCTATTATTATTATTATTATTAATATTAATATTGGGTTTGATCATATTGTCCCACTTTAATTTTCTATTTGCTGAGTGTGTTGTAAAATTTTCCATTGTCTTATGCAGAACTGACATCTAACTTTCTTTTTTAATAATGGAACAACAATCTTTCTAGAATGGTAGGGTTTTTGTTTTGGGTTTTGTTTTTTTTTTTTTTCCCAAAAAAAACCTATTACAACTTCACATTAATAGGAAGATGGGCACTTAAGGCCCACGCTCAGGTTCGTGAGATGAGAATTTCATCCCCCCTGATTTGTAAATGTCTATGCCTAGAAATAATATTTGTCTATCTTTATTAGTTACTATTGGACTGAAAAGTCCTTCATTGACCTCATCTGATGCAAGTGCTTCATATTGCCTCTTTCAAATATGAAAGCTAACTTCTCATAGAAAATGTCTCTTTTTGTGCATCCTTATTATCATTTTGTCTATTATTGTTTAGTAATGGAAATATTCCACTCTTAGGATCTCTTCTACTCTTACTACACTTGAAAAATTCCATTTTTTATTTTTCTGAGTCCTGCAAGAAACACAATTTTTCCTTGAGGCCTTTATGAATTTTCTTTACATTTTAGCTTCTATTCAGACAAACCAGAATACTCATAACTGGGATATCCAGTTAACACACTCTTAGTGTTGGCTGTACCTGGTTCAGATGAACTTCAGTACCCTACAAGCACTGGGAATGTGTCCAGGATTGAGCCGTTCCAGATATGTTGCTTTCAAGTTTTTCAATTGCTAATATATCACTTTGAATAAATATTGTAACATGCAAAAGAGTAAGGGGCTTGACACTGATGCTTCTATAGTGCAAAACATGTTCTAAAATTAAAAAATTACATGGATATTTTATGGTTAGCAATCCTCTTTTTATTTTTATTTTTGACCAACCTTTCTTCTTGTACCTGGCAAATTTTTCCTGCTTAAAACAACAAAGACAAAAGATTTAGGGAATTAACATTAACTGATGGGGTGCCATGGGCTTGTGTTACTGGAAATAAGCATTTGTAAGGCCATATGGAAACCTATAACTGCCCTACTCATGGTATTTTGCAGAAAGCAGCTTCAGTTTCTGTCACTAATTCAAAGCCAGTTTGCTTAAATAGGAAACATCTCCAGATTCCTACATGATCCTTACTCCTCATCTTGCATGTTTCCCTTGAGGCTCATGTATAAATAATAAAAAAAGGAAATATTGGCATTAAGTGGCAGCCCAAAAACAGAAACAAGTCTGAACATTGCATGAACATTGTATTGATAAACATGTTGAAGATACGGCCATTTGCACATGGATTTGACACCTCTTATCATTGTCACAATATCTTTTCCTAAAATTACAGTGCGACAAACCAAAGCCTGTCCTGTGTTACCAGTTCTTGGGCCTGGGCAGTTAAGGTGTTTGGGATGCCTTTATTTTGCTGTGGTAATTTCTTATACTTCTTTCTTTGTCCCAACAAAGCATTCATCTTTTTCACAGAGACGGGAGAAGGTAAAATATGCAAGTACTGAAAATACCTATCCCTAATGCTGAAACATGCACAAAACCACATAAGTAGTAGTCTGAGTAGGCATTAATTATAACTCTTTGAAATGTTTGCATGGCATATTTCTTTTTTCCCTGTGTGCATACATGTGCATATTTTTATGTGTCTGCATGTATTTGTACATATACACACAAAAATATGTATATGCATATAAATAAGTACAGATTGATCTGCATCAGTCTGATATCTCTCTCCTTCTCTCCCTCTTTCTGCATGAAGTATTGGGAAATTTTAACTTTTCTTGGTTAAAATTATGTCTATTCATCTATTACTTAAATGTATTTTCAGGTATGAGTAGACGCACAGCTGTTTTCCTGAATGAACTTTTATCAGTTATGCTTCTTAGATTGCTCAGGGAAGACTATAAAACCTGGGTGTCTTCCAAACTGTCCTGGTCCATATGAAGGGCTGTCTGAGGGACTGCAAAAACATGGTCCACACTGGCAAAGTAACCAGTGAAAGGATTTGAAATGGGCAGTGAGAGAACAGGCACAGGAGGTATCTGTCATTTTACCTTACAGAGTCTCTCTTTATATTTTTCCTCTTTACATTCTCAACCTTAACATGGCTTGAACTTTTGTGGAAAAACCTGTGCAAACTGGGATCTTGCAGCACAGATCATGTGATAAAAGGGATGCCTCTCAGGACAATAAATCTGTGCTGGTGCATCCTGATGCAGAACTGGTGTGGATGCTAACATGTCATTTTCCCAAATGCTTCAGAGTCCTTTGGGCTTGCCATGAAGGTAAGGATTTATCTTCTAATCTCAGAACCACTTTTCTCTGTCTGGATTAGCCATGAGCAGGAAAGTCATTAACATTTATGAACTGGGGATTAATAACACTCCAGGGCCTATTATATGGTCTGTTTATCCCCTGCCCAGCCCCTTAACCTATGTCTGATATAGGTAGAAAAAAAATTGGTAGCACAAGTCCCTACTCACTTGGAAACTCAAATGAATCACAAAATAGCTGAGGTTGGAAGGGATGTCTAGAGATTGCCCATTCCAACCCCCCTGATCAAACAACGGTCACCTGTAGCAAGTTTCTTACAACAATGTCCAGCAAGATTTTGGGTATGTCCATGGATGGAGTTTACACAACCTCTCTGGGCAACTCATTGCAGTATTTGATCACCCTCACAGTTAAAAAGTTTCTTATGTTTAAATAGAGTTTCCTTTATTTCTATCTGCGTCCACTGCCTATCGTGCAAACTTGCTGAGGGTGCATTGTCCCATCAGTCAGTTAATTGATAGAGATTTTAAACAGTATTGACCCTCATTAGACCCTTGGGATACACCACTAGTAACTGGCCTCCATGGACTTTGATGATCACAAACCCTTTAAGAACAGCAGTGTCCTGGTTTCGGCTGGGATAGAGTTAATTTTCTTCCTAATAGCGGGCATAATGCTGTGTTTTGGATTTAGCATGAGAATAATGCTGATAACACACTGATGGTTTAGTTGTTGCTGAGTACTGCTTATGCTAGGCAAGGACTTTTCAGCTTCCCATGCTCTGCCAGGGGCACAAGAAACTGGGAGGGGGCACAGCCAGAATAGTTGATCCAAACTGACCCAAGGGCTATTCCATACCATATGATGTCATTCTCATTATATAAACTGGGGGAGTTGGCCGGGGAGCAGCGATCGCTGCTCGGGATCTGTCTGGGTATCGGTCGGTGGGTGGTGAGCAATTGCATTGTGCATCACTTGCTTTGTATATTATTATTACTATTCTTACTATATTGTTATTATTATAATTACTATTTTACTTTATTTCAATTATTAAACTATTCTTATCTCAACCCAGGAGTGTTTCTCACTCTTACTCCTCCAATTCTCTCCCCCATCCCATCGGGGTAGGGGGAGTGAGCGAGCGGCTGCGTGGTGCTTAGTTGCTGGCTGGGGCTAAACCACAACAAGCAGTTAGGCAGTTTTCAGACCATCTCACTGTCTGTTTAACCAGCCCATATCTCATACGCTTGTCAATGGGAGATGATGTCATAAGCCTTGCTACAGTTGAGAGAAATAAGATCCACAGCTCTTCCCTCATCTACCAAGCTAGTCTTTTCATCATAGAGGGTTATCAGTTTTGTCAGACATGATTTCCCCTTTTTAAATCCATACTGATGACTCCCAATCACCTTCTTGTCCTTTATGTGTTTAGTTTACATGATTATTTGCTCCATCATCTCCCCAAGGGTAGACATAATGCTGACTGGCCTACAGTTCCCCTAATCCTCCTGACTGCCCTTCTTGAAGACAGGAGTGATGTTTGCTTCTTCAGGAACCTCCCCCAGCTGCCATGAACTTTCAAAGATTATTAGGGAGTGGTCTCACAATATTGACCACGGCCTTCAACATTTGTGGGTACATCCCATCAGCTCTCATGTTCTTGTCCAGTCTATTAAAATGTTCTGTGACCTGATCCTCTTCCACCAAGAGTGACTCTTCCTTGCTGAGACTTTCCCACGGCTCCTGGGGATTCCTCAAGGGCCTTGGGATTCCTGATGTTGAATCTCACCAGTAAAGACCAAGGGAAATAAAGCATTGAGTACCTCAGTCTTTACCATGTTGCAAGTCCCCTGCCCCATTCAGAAGCACACCTAAATTTTCTGTAAGTTTTCATTTTGTTGATGAAAAAGGCCACCCCTTATCTTAGAAATCTCTGCCCTGCAAACTGCAGTTAGCATTGGAAACTGAAAGAATATTCTGACAAAATGCCACTATATGTTTACCTTACTTGGACATCCACCAATTGTCAGTATTAGAATCATAGAATCATAGAATCATAGAATCATAGAGTCGTTTAGGTTGGAAAAAACCTTTAAGATCATCCAGTCCAATCATTAACCTAACATTACCAAGTCCACCACTAAACCAATTAAGGGGAGAGTAGCAATTTTATGTTTCCTCGCTTGGTGGCTGGATTACTTTTAATGAAAGTAAAAACTAGGAATCATTAAGGTTGGAAAGGATCTCTAAGATCATCAGTCCAACCATCAACCCAACACCACCATGCCTACTAAACCATGTCCCAAAGTGCCGCGTGTACCCATTTTTTGAACACTTCCAGGGATGGTGATTCCACCACCTCTCTAGGCAGCCTGTTCCAATGCTTGACTACCCTTTCCATGAAGAAATTTTTCCTAATATCCAATCTAAATCCCCCCTGGCACAGCTTGAGGCCATTTCCTCTCGTCCTATAGCTAACTACATGGGAGAAGAGACCAACACCCACCTCACTACAACCTCCTTTCAGGTAGTTGTAGAGAGCGATAAGGTTGCTCTGAGACGTAAGAGTGATAAGAGAGGGATAAGGTTGCAAACTGAGACAGGATGCTCAGTTTGGTGGATACCAATATGCAAAAATGTTGTTACACAAAGTCCTGAGGTAAACTTCTAAGGTGCTCGGGGCAAATCTGAAATGACTGGGCGATTTGCCATTGTTTTCAATGGAGTTGGGATTCAGTTCTCACCAATGAATTTTAGGAAATCTCTCATACTTTGATGTTATAAACCAAAGACCTGTGGATCAATCCATTATGGCACTGTGGGTCAAGTCTGCAAAGTGTTTCATACTTCTTAAAAGGACCTGCTTGTCTAAAAAGAATGAAATCTGGAGTGCTTTTAAGACACCTCTCCCATCATTAAAATCTGAACTTCTCAACAGAATGGAAAGGTAAAAAATGTTACTCCTTACGACAAATGCGGAGAGTAAATATGATGCAAGAAGTTTAATCTTGGCATTTATGTAGGTATAAAATAAAGGAATAATCCCATCCTGAAATGGTTTGTTGGTTTTCCTGTTAGTGTTTGTTTTATACAAGTAATTTTGTAGGTCCAGATTACTTTCTGGTGCAAGTCTATGAAAAGCTCTGCATCAACAGAAAAGGATACATTTGTTGGTAATCTTTTTTTCATTCCAGTCAGTGATAAGCCCAACACTTTACTCACTGTTTCTCTTTGTGAGTTAATACACAGTATTCTAGTTACTCTTTGTATTTTCATTCTTCCTTTGTGTAGGCATTTGGTTTTTTCTTCATTTTCTTTTTTTGTTAGTTTCCTCAGGGGATGAAGCAAAGCCTTCATTAAACAACATTTAAAAAAACCACAACAAAACCCCCCAAAACCCCCTAAAAACTTAAAATAAAGTATTTTTCCCCCTGTACTGAGCAACATTTTACAGCTAATAATTTTTGTTGTATTGCTGGACAGGTTATTGTAATTATTAGTAGCCAGTAGACAACATATAATTATAATAGTATAAATCACAACTGTGCTAAGGAAGAGAAAGAGGAGAGAGAAAGGACAGAATAGAGAAGAAAAGAGAGAAAGGACAATGACAGCAAAAGCAATGGACCATATCTTTCACTGTTGTGAATCATATTTACACTTTCATTAACAAATATAGGTTAGTTTCTGGTCCTATTTGCTATTGTGTGAATTCAAAATCATTACAGAGCAGTTTTGAGGTCAGAATCAGGATAATGTGGGAGGTGTGAATGACACATATCCTCTTGTACACTAAGATGATTTCTTGTTCTGCTTGCTCTGTTGGTTAAGGGTAGGAGTGACATTTTCATTTGTATTTATGTGCTGGTTTTGGCTAGGGTAGAGTTAATTTTCTTCATAGTAGCCAGTATGGGGCTATGTTTTGGATTTGTGCTGGAAACAGTGCTGATAGCACAGGGATGTTTTAGTTATTACTGAGCAGTGCTTACACACAGTCAAGGCCTTTTCTGCTCCTCACCCCACCCCACCGGCAAGCAGGCTGGGGGTGCACAAGAAGCTGGGAGGGGACAGAGCTAGGACAGCTGGCCTCAAATGGCCAAAGGGGTATTCCATGCCATATGACATCATGCTCAGCAATAAAACTGGGGGGAAGGTTGGCCAGGGGGCTGCTTCTTGGGGACTGGTTGGGCATCAGGTGGTTGGTGGTGAGCAATTGTTTTTCATCACTTGTCTGTCTTTGGTTTTAATTCTCTCTCTTTGTTATTTTCCTTTTCATTACAATTACAATTATTATTATTTTGTTTTTTTTTTTTTAAATTTCAATTTTCAAAATGTTCTTATCTCAACCCATGAGTTTTCTCACTTTTACCCTTCCAATTCTCTTCCCCCCTATGCTGCTGGCTGGGGGAGTGAGCAAGCAGCTGTGTGGTGCTTAGTTGCTGGCTGAGGTTAAACCGCAACAATTGAATATGTACTAAACAGTAAAAACAAATCTAGCTGAGGTTTCTGAAATTGATACTGTTAGCTGGCAATTCATGCAGTTGCCATCTGACATTGTATGCTTTTAGTGACAGGTTAACAGCAGTCTGATTTCTGTTATACAGTACCAAGCAGAGTTTGGGGTCTGTTCCAGAACAACAGCTCTGGGTACTCAGGAATACAAGTAATGTAAAGCTTATTGAGTTTTCAGAAGAGTTATAACATGGAAAGAACCAAAATAAAATACCCAGAACCCTTCCTGTCCTATATTCTCATTAAAACAAAATCTTTCACACTTTTATCCTTCCTTTGCATTTCTGTGATGAAGCAGCAGAATATATACCTGGTAGGAGGATGGTGTGCTTCCTCTCCGCAGAACTTCATCCTATTTTAAGACTCATGAGATGAATTCTCTGGTGGCACCTATTTTTCTCCACTGATTACAGAGATAGTCTAGATACTTTCTTAGAACTATTCATGTTTAACAGTAGATGACATGTACCCCATTTCATGTATCTACAAAATTGTCCACTCATATTTTGACCAATGTACTTTTAAAAGTAGATCCTGGCTGCGAATGTGTTTTTTGTTTCACAGGAAATTACATTATTTCCATAGTGTTCACTCTTTTTAACTGGATAATAATAAGAGAACAAATGTGAAATTTACTTGGGAATGAGAGTCTGAAATAAAATAATAATGATTTTTTATTTGAAACTTGTTTTTTCAAAGAAAATGAAATGATTCATTGCAATGCTCATGTTTGACTTTATACACTATAAGCAGCTTTAAAATGATACAAAAAAGGTTGTACTGAAATGGAAACATCTGAACATTCTGTTTCATTACTAGCTCATCAGAACAATCTTCTCAGATTTCTTCATAATGAAATTTTATTAGAATTGATAGATTTTCACACAAGCATGCAGTTTTGACAAGCATTTTCTGAAAGAAAGAAAGAAAAAAAGGCTGGTAGAGGACATCCTGCTAGCTTTATTTTAAAGTCTCTGTCTTATATTAAAAGAAAAATAAAGAAGCAACCCCACAAAAAAAATAGCTAATCTGTTCACTTGGGTTCTCTCTAGAGACTTATCTACTATAGTTCTTCCACAAAAAGATTTAATTTCTTTGTACCTAAAGAATACTTTTTCATTCAAGGATCTTTAACTTACATACAAACTTTTGTTCTTAAAACAGCTCCAAAGTGTAGCCTAATATAGCTGTTCTTATTTTCCCATTCACATGCTAGAGATACAAAGATTTTAAATGATTTGCAAAAATGAAACTTGAGTTTGATGCAGAATCCAGATTGAGGTATTGCCACGTTAGACACCATTAGGGACCCCTCCCTCTCTTTTTTAAAAATAAAATAAAAGAAAATTCATCTTTTGTGGATAAATGTTACAGCTCAGCCATGTGCAGTATGAAGGGAAAGGTTGCTCTATCGTGTTGAAGAATCAAAGAAATACTTATGAGGGGAAAAAAAAAAAGTGGAACATCCCACTTTTGCTTCTCCTGCATAAATAATGCAATGCAAGGACAATTAGCATTTGGAGAGTGGTTTCTTGTCATATGAAGCGCCACTTCAGAAGCCAAATGATATAGACAAGTCCCTTTTACAATGGAAAACACAGTGGGACAAAGGAAAATATTTCGCTTCACTAGGTAAAACCCTTTATTTAAAGGCCAGCTACAAAAGAGACAATGATCTTTGCTCCTGGACACCTACTAGCCATTAATGGGAAAGTTCCTCTGAAAACATACACAAGCACTTACAACTTGGGCTCTAATGAGGGCTTTGCTGTTTGATGATGACACATCTGGCATGCTTTCAGAACTCTGCAGTCCCAATTATAAAGCTGTCCAGCAGGAAAACCCATTACAGATCTGAGCTGACAGACCTTCGAAATGAGGTTGAAGAAAAAAAGAAAAGAAGAGGTAAAGGAAAGGGGTTAAAGATGAAGAAAAAAAGGAAGAAAAGAAAGGAAAGTAAGGCTTGATTTAGGAAAAAAAAAAAAAAAAAGAAAAAAAGTAAAAGGTAAAATGCCTTTAAAGAAAAGTTTTTCCTGGAGCCCCCTATAATGTGACAGAGCTAATTTGTGCCTTCAAAGATCTAAAGAGCCTGCTAGCTGCAGGTGGTAAAGAGGTTACTTCTGGCATGGACTGTGGGCATCAGATAACATAACACAGAAAACTTCTGTCCCCCATGGAAAAGTTAATGAGATCAACTCTTTTAGGGTCCCCTAAAAGAGTTCCTTCAGCCTCACCCCATCCACATCTCATTCTTGCAGCCAAACAAAAAGTGCCTAGTTGAGTTTAATTGGCCGACCAATGCTTTGATAGCTGGGATTTTTTCCTTGCCCTTGGGGTTACTCAGTGTAGCAGAATTAGGCCAACTTGTTGAAACATGAAGGTCCATTTTCATCCTTTTTTTGTTTTGTTTTGGACGGGGTGTGTGCATTTTGTTATTGAAAATCTAGGTTTGGCAATAAATTTACATAAATAACAAACCTTTTAAATCCGTCAGCTTTCTCAGCGTGAAGTCCCATTGTTCCTAGTGAGGTCCAAAGATTCTCCAAGGCAGGTCTAAGCAAAACACAGAATGAGAAGTGGTACATCTGTTTTATGATGTGGTATCATCTAATTTATATATGTAAGAGACACAGCTTCAGTGTTATAGGACTCAACTATTACATCCACAATGCATTAAGCATGCAATCTATAGAGTCAAAACAGGAGGATGACTGCATTGCATGGAGCTATGCCAAGATACCCTTTTTGTAGTACCCGCATCAAACAGTAGTCTCTGCACAGAAAAACTGTGCAAAGTAACTATTCCACAAATTTATTCCACATTCCGCAGGCCACAATACTGGTATCTGTCACAGACAAAGGATCAGATATATAAAGCCGGAAGGAGACCACATAACCTTAAATATTGGTCTCATGTAGAACTGCTCTTTCAACAGTGTCCTTTAGCACATTGATCGCTAGGACAGTCTACTCATCACTTGTCTTCCCACTACTAGTTTATGTCTGTAGCTTGAGCTCAAAGCATATAAACTGACTAAAAAGGTCTGAACTCAGGACATGCACAAAAAGGATGGATTGCAGGACATTTGGTCCCGACTGCATCTTTTCTGTTCAGTCAGTGTTTTCTGAAAGCTTGGTCTGAGAGCACAAAACATTATTGTGTGTTCCCTAACATGGGAACTGCGGACCTTGGCCGCAGTCCATGCCTGCATGGAGGCCATGTGTAAAATGGAAAGTCTGGTTTAGAACCCAGTCTTTCCCAACAGAGAACTTTAGACATCTTTATGTGAGTCTCGGGAACTGAAGCAAGTTCTCTGATGTATCAGCCTCATGATGATAAGACTATCTTTCTTGTTCAAGTAATCGCTCCAGGTGAAATGCTCACCTGTCCAGATTCACTATAGCTCCTTCCACAAACTCTGCTTTTCCCTGTTCTTCATGAGTCATTCCCCTCCCTGTTCTGTACATCCTCCAGACAGAGAGGATTATTTTAGCCCTTTCCCCACCTCTATTGTCATTTATTCAAGCCATTCACCCCTCTGTCGATGGGGCTGAGGGAAATAACCCCTCAGTGTGGTAGGCCTGGGAGTTTAATCTCTCCTCTTTTTCACCTCTTAGGATAATGTGAAAACATTTTCCTTCAGAAAACATGTTTATGCAACATCAGCATCAAAAAACCATTTTCTTGTTTTCCCTAATGACTTTATCAGACACACAGCAACACAATGAAAGATGTTGTTGTTATTCCTTTTCCTTTCCTTGATCTTTATGTTTTCATGGAAACATCATTAGTGAGGATAATAGTTGTGCCAGAATATATTCAACACATGGGCCTGACACTCTCATTCTAATGTGTCGCCAAGATGATCTTTTTTTTTTTCCTTTTTAAGCTCCCCAGCGTTCATCAAAAACCCTTTCAGAAACAGAAACCCTGGGATACCCTTCTGCCATCTTTCAGAGGGGAGGATGGGAGACACTTTCCTTTATCTTTCCATGTAGTAGGATTAGTATTTGCATAGGCTGGTAGAATCTGAAATATCAGAGACTTGAATTCAGTTTCTTGCTCTGTCTCCAATCTGCTTTGTGAATTCCTTTCTGCCTGGAGAAGGAGAGAACTTCGTCTACACCAGCTATGCTGACTACCAGTGTGATGAAATATGATGTCCCTCCAAGCGCTGGCAGAAACCCCTACTATAATTAGAAATAACATAAACAAACAGACAAAACCCAAACAAACAACTTAAAAAATTCCTAAATTCCACTGTCTGTCTATTTAGCTATCTGTCCTGGTTAACCCGGTCCTTTTATTAGCAAAGCTTTTTGCACTCAAGTGTGGTGATTACAGTACGTCAATCTAAGTCCCAGCTTTTCTAAACTAACAAAATCCATAACTAAGAACACTGCTGAGAGGTGCTACTGCCTTTCCTATGCTACCTAGAAGCTGCTGTAGAAAGCATGACTTTAGTCTCACTGAACAGTCATTTTTCAGGGAATTACAACCAGTTTTGGCCTTTTGCATCTTCATTTCTCTGTGAGATGTTAGCAGGGAATGCCTACAGGAAAATCAATATCTGAAGAAGACAGCCGAGCTCAGTTTTGAGACAGAGACAGCCCATGTCCTCAAGAGTTTAGACACCCGTCAGACAGTAGAGACAGAGAGTAAATAAGGACATAATGTTACACACAGAGCAGACCCAGGAAGAAGAACAACTCACTTGCCTGACTCCCAGTGCAACACTGCTTTTGTATATAGCACTTAGGGCATGTCTTCAGAGAATAAACTTCCATTAGTTTGTATTTGGAAGCTGTGTAACTTAAACTTTGTGTAAAAGAGCCCAAATAGCTAAGCTTTACTTTTCAGGGCTTTCCGGCTTGCAGTCAGTCAGCAGAGCGGATTTATTGTTACAGAGAGAGGAAGCAGATACAAGTCTCTGCCATCAACTGTTGTATCATCTCCCTAGCTAGAGGCTCTCCCTGATCTCTGAGGGCACCCACTCAGCCATACTCCTTGGCCACATGCTGGTGAAGCATGTATGTATGGAATGGGAATGGCTGACTGTCATTTGAGCTTGCTGCAGTAGGTCTTTATTTCTTTAACTTTACAGGCTATTTTGCAGAGAATTATGTATTTTTTGGAGGGTGTTATTTACTCAAAGGAAACGGCTAGAAATGCACATTATTTTTTGAACACTTTCTCGACTGTTAAGAAGAGACTCCTGCAAGCCTTTCCCCTCAGCAATGAGCTTTTCTCTCTGTATATCACTGGAGTCTCCTGTTCACAGTTCATCTAGAAGAGAGTGAACTGCTCAGCCTCACTTCATAGCTCTCAGGTCCCAACTGAGATCTATTCATGAGATGCTCTACAGTACAAATCAAAGGACCCTTAGGGTGCTGTATAAATTCATAACAAGGAATAATCCATTCTCAACGTTGCATGCAACAGCACTTAAAAAAAATAAAACACTGTAGAAAACGTTGGGGGAAGGCAGAACCACAGGGGGACTGCAGAATAGCATTACAGAAACACCAAACCCTCCTATGCTCAGTGCTGTCGGGGTGCCTGAGAACTAGGGAGCGCAGCAGGAGCTGGTCAGTCCCCTTCACAGAAGGGCAATGGAGGCACTGCAGGACAGTGGGTAAGATCATAGAATCATAGAATTGTTTAGGTTGGAAAAGACCTTTAAAATCATCCAGTCCAACCATTAACCTACACTACCAAGTCCACTCTAAGCCAATCAAGGGTAGACTAGACTAAACCATGTCCCAAAGTGCCACATCTACCCGTTTTTTGAACACTTCCAGGGATGCTGACTCCACCACCTCTCTGGGCAGCCTGTTCCAATTCTTGACCACCTTTTCTGTAAAGAAATTTTTCCTAATTTCCAACCTAAACCTCCCCTGGCGCAGCATCCATCCACTTCGTCTGAGGGTGTGCCCATGTGAGGAGTGGGGTTGTCCTAGGTTTTCTTTAGAGATAATGGTGGGACCTGAGAGTCCATCCCAGATCTGGACCACGTTCCAGAGGCTTCTCTCTCTGTGTTAAATTTGGGGGGAATAAGCTAGTTAATTATCTAAAAAAGATAATTACCTAAAATTGAACAGGATGAGCTAGGCCCAAGGGCATTACCCAAAATTAAAAACTGTGATAACCCTCAAACTATGCCACAGTTTATCAGTCTCTGGAATAGCCCCTAATTCATTTTTTGGTTACAGCCATTTGCCTTCTCCTGCCTTTCTCCTCTTCTGTGTCGTAACAGAGAAACAATAAAACCCAGTATTGTAACCGGATCTTGTAACCGGACTGGAAAGCCTCCTTGTGTAAAGGAATCCTGAAGCAGTTTAAGACAGGTAGAGCTAGGTTTATGCCTCACACAGACACCTGTCTCAGATATTGGAAAGAATTGATTTTCACTGACAAATAGTTAAGAAATGCTGCTCCTTCCACTGTGTGGGGCTCATTAAACAGTCCTTGTACGCTGAATTTGTCTGGAATAAACAGGACTAGCTCAGAGGCTCTTCTAACTTGCCCCTGAAGCCAAAAGACTTTTGTGATAGCCCACACACTAGTGAATCTGAGACAGAAAACCTCCAATTCCTTGCTCTTTCACTAATGCTTAGTGCAGCACTTTCAATGTGTCCACTATTAATAAGTTACATCTCTGATCATAGCAGGTAGGAAAACTGGTCATGGACTAAGACTGTGTACAACCAAGTATTAGTCAGTATTTCCAAATACAGACGATTTTTTTGTGTGTACTTGCTTTAAAATGTCTCACAGCTTGGGTTTATTAAGCAGTCTATATCCAGACTTGCTGAACTGTCTTTACCTGGACTAAATTTTGGCACTTTAATGACAGCACTACCTCATAAGATTTCCAAGAGTTTTGAAATTTATCTAGGAATGTAAGCTCTAAGAATTATTTTCCTTGTGTGTTACCATTATTTCTCTTTTCGGTTCTGACAGAAGAGGTGTGAGGGAAAAAAAAATATGAAAAGTTGACCTAACATATTTGAACCACCCAAAAATCTCAGAAGTGATTGGATCCATAAGACAAAAAAACAGAAGTAAACATTTATATTGGAATGCCAGGCAGTAATCTTCAAATTATTATGAGATTGAATTAAAAACAATGAACTTTTTTCTTGTTTAAAAAGAGAAATCTATAGAGTTTTTGCTTTTTGCATAATCATTAAGCATTCAAGTTAATAATAAAAACATAAATAGGTGTTGCCCAGATTCCATGAGTTGTAGATTCATCAAGAACTAACAACAGTGAGAACTGGAAACAACAATGGAGAACAGACTTTATTGCCACTCTAAAAGCTGTTGTATCTCCTAGGAGATAAGGAACTTTAGGTATAAGCAAACAGGTTGGAATCTTACTTATAGTGAGTGCTGGAAAAATAGTTAGGGGAATCGGCACTGAAGACCCCATCAAAAGTCCACTGAAGTTAATGGAAAAACTGCTGTTAACTTCAGTGGGCTTTGAATTAGGCTTTGAGTTCAAGTGCTTTGACAGGGTTTCAGGGAAAGGACGAAAAAGAGCAGAATAATAAAGAATAAAGTGGTACGGGGGTGAATGACGTAGACCCCAACAGCAAGAAATAACAAGGAAGTTGGGCTGTGGCAGGCAGCAGGGCTGAGGTGACTGCAGAGCTGTGTGTGTGAATTCACAGAACATCCATTCACACCATTTCTCAGATGCTCACTTTTCTGAGCAGTAAATTCACTCAGCGGTTTGTTTTTTTTTTTTTTTTTAATATATATTAATTTATTTTTAGGAAAAGAAAAGCATGCTGTTGAATATTGGTGGCTCCAGGATGCTGAGTGGGAAGGTAATGATTTATAATACATTATAGGAGTGGGCATGATAAAAGTGTGCAAAAAGATGCTATTGCTCTGCAGCCTCTGGTCTCTGCATAACTTAAGCAACAAGGTGCCTCTTGCAGACTGCATGGTTTTAACCTGAAGCTATTACCAGCATTTGAGATAACATATTGTTTAATCCTTCTAACTCCGACATGAATCATTCAGAGGAATGAGGGGAGGAGGGGAAAGACTGAGGGGAGGGAAAGAGGACTCTCGTAAGAATTATTATAAGCATGAGCTGCAGGATCAGATGATAAGGCAGCAAGAGCTGCTGAGCCATCTGTGTCAGGAAGGTAGGATGCTACGTGACAGCTCTTGGGGATCTGTGAGCACACCTACCAGGGTGGGAAATAAGGAGCACGCAGTGGCTTGCCCCTGGGCTTTGCTCTCTGTCAAGGGGTATTTGAATCCTTGCCCAATGATGTCTCTTTTGAAGCCATTTATTTTCCTTCAGCAATGACCACTGCTGATGTCATTGGAGCACTGGGGTCTTTTCCCCATGGTGGGTCCATCTCCATGGTGAATCTCTCATTACTGCCAGTCAGAGCCACATCAGAGCAGAGCACGCAGCTCACCTCTCATACCCTGCCTCTGGGATTAGACAGCCTTTGGGGCCTTGCAGTGCTTTTCAGGACTGAGTCGAGACCTCAGGGATCACAGCCAGGTAAACTCTTGGAGCAGACTATTTACATGCAATACCCACAGGCTTTCCTACAGCAGTATAGGGCCAAAAATAAAAGTCAGTTGCCTTAGTCAAAACTATATGTCCAGCACTCTGGAAAGCTCTCTGTGCAAGAAGCACTGTCTCTGCCTTTTCTTGGGCTCACTTTCACAGCCTCTTGGCTTATTTATTTCTGTTTCAAGAGCATTATAGATTGCAATTCCTGGTACTCTATTTACCTACAGGGAAGCCTCCATCTTACATATTCCTAACCTGTCAAGTACTCTAGTTTCATGGCTTTGACACAATCCAGCTGTTATACTGCAAAGAACAGCTTGTTTCCTCTTTTTGCTGAGCCTGAAGGATATTTTTTGGCCAAAACATTAGCTTTAATACATCAATACATTTAATGAGATTTATATCTGCATCCAAAATTCACCTGTGGTGGCCTTTCAGCCTTTCAGTCAGGTGTTGGCAGCCTTGTGCTCTTGACTATTTGTTTGAAATTCAAGCTCGTAAAGAGTGTTTCTACTCATTAAGGTGACACGAATTAAATATTCCCTTGGAGTTTATTTTTGTATAGCCAAGAAAATGCATATTTTTCCTGAAAACAGGAGAAACAAGCAGCAGTAAGAAGTTGGGTATCAGACATACAGTCTCTCTCTTCTTGGTCCTATTCGTGGCTTCAGAATGGAAAAAAGACCAGCATTTCTTTCACCCTGAATGAAGGTGATTTTACTCAGTTGACCCATTGATCTTAAACTGCTGTGCAAAGGAATTCTTGAAACCAAGAGATCTCTATTTTCTAAGTGACTTATATGCAGGCAAAACTTGCATACAAGAACTTGTTCCTGTTCATTTTGTAACACCTAAATCTAGGTGTCTGAATACTGAGCATAACTGCCACCTACACTCTCTTGGACTGTACAAAATATTACTTTGGGTAGCCAATCTCATGGACATCTATTTTCCTGGGTTAGAAGGAAAGACACAATTCCATGCTGGTTTCCCATCTTCCTTTCTGTCATTATTTCTCCTTCCCTTTCTGTAATGATAATTTCAAGGACAAAAGAAAGCATCAAAGTTTGAAACACAGGCTCATTTTAGCTCCATTATGATTGTTATTATTACTACCAGTAGTACTACTTAGCTTTTATAGCTCTTTTTCTTGTATATTTCTTAGAGAACTTCATAAAACAAGGAAATGTTCTTATCCTGGCTTTCCTGAGGCACTGCAACACACAGAAAAATGAAATAATTTGACAACAGTTAAAATGGAGGTTAGTGGTGTGGCTGGAAATAAACCATAGGTCAGATGAGGAATGTTTCGATGGTCAACATCATAGAATAGCAGTTTCCAGGGCAAGGTTGTCAAATGTCTGGAAAAGTGCCCCATTTTATATTTGGAATTGTTGTTTAAGCCAGAAACTTCTGTTTCAAATGAAAAGAAAGAATATGGGGCAATGGGTGAGGGGAAAGTGTCACATTAACAGGTAGGAAGAGAAGACTCAACCTAAAGGAAAGACAAAAGCGATTGGAAAAATTAAGTCAGATACAAACAAAAAAATCTGAGAAACACTATTCTAGGTGGTGTTAACTCTTATTAGAAAGGGGAATTCAGTCCCATTTTTGGAGGATAGGGAAAATATTTACACATGACTCTTCAGCCCCTTTATAGATACATAAACATTCATTGTAGTTAGGCTGAAACCGGGATTTTCTCTAAGCATATTTCAATCCCTGAATCTCCGGTTCCTTTTTCAATCCCAGATATGTTTAACAAAAAATAAAAAGGGGGAAAAAAAAAGAAAAAGAAAAACCTCTACACACTGCCAACTCCATTGGTATCAGTCACAAATGCTTACAAGGATTACAGCGCGGTAATGAGCTTTTGTACTAATGGTACATCTTTTAATAACTGCTATCTGCACTTCCAGTTGTAAGTGATAAGTGAGGCTATATTGTTAATGACAAAATGCCTCACCTTTCCTCTCCCCCTACCCTGATACTTCATCTTTCTCTGAATTCCTCAGCTGAAGGTTGGAGAGGAATTAGAGTTAATTCTGAAGCCGTTGCCTGAGACCCGAAGCTGTTGTGTGTGGCTGGTGTCTCCCAGCTGATCACAGGACCGAGCTCCTGCTCTGCTGGGTCCCTCTGGGCTGTGGCATCAGGCACTTGCACTGCAACATGGTGAGGATGCCCAAATGAAAAACAGTGAAATGCTTCCTTTTGTGGCAGCGACTGATAACGGCAGGGAAGACGAAAGTATAATAATAATAGTCTTGTTTCAGCGGCAAAGAGAGCTGTGAAGAGACAGAAGGATCAGAGGGTGGGACTTAGGCAAAATAGCTTCAGCTTTCTGCTCTGCCTTCCTGTGTGTTGGCCAAGGCATTATTGTTTCAGTGCCCCATCTAAAGCAAGGCTAACAGCATTTCCCAATCTCACATGAAGGATCAGAAGGGAAAGGGAATGGGGATACAATCATTCAGTGAATGTCAGGTCATTACTTACTGTGATGGAGACGTAATGTTGTGAAACTTTGCTGCTCTGGAGCTTTTTAAGAAGACATTAGACAGTGTCAGTGCCAGACTGTATTGCTCATCCTCCCTTGGGTGCAGCTAGGTCTGTGTCCTGTGATTCTGTAGCTGCAGCTACATCTTTATTTAAGCTTGAACTTCCCCTCTTAGCACCCCCCCCCCCTTTTTTTTTTTTTTTTTTCCTTCTGAAAGGAGAGCGATTTAAGATTCGTGGAGCTTCAGAGAGGAGCAGAGAAAGAGCCAGCTCACTTTGCAGGCTTGCTAGGTCTCTGTTCATCTGGAGGCATCCCTTTCTGACAGCACAGTCAGTATTGAGCCAGGCTCTCTGTGGTCTCAGTCTATGACTGTATAGTCAATATATATATACGAGTCAATACAGACTCAAAGCATACTCTGTATTCATACAATCTGTGCTACCCTGATTTTCTTCCTGATCCCTCCTGAGTATAGGAACATGTCTATGTAAGGCTCAGAGGTCAAAGGGATGCTGGAGTGTTGTCTAGGAACCTCATTGAGCAATGTCGTCTAAGCTGGGGCGCTGGTCTGGCTCAGCACAGCTCCATAGTCCCAGCAAACTTGGTCCACAGCATAGCAAATTGCATGAGTGGCAAGGGTGGAATGGATTCACTTAGGAAGAATAAGAACAAAACCATAAATACGAATAAGAAAGGATTTGGCTTCTACACAGAGTTCATAATGACAAACAAATGAATGAAACCTTCTGGAAAGGATTTTTCATGGGTATCAAGCAGAGATGCCACCCATATTTGTACCAGTTGAGCAGTTCATCTTGTCACCAAGCCTTAATAAACCCCCTTTATTCTTTAAATGATATAGAGCTGGCCAGAAAATGGAACTTTCAGTAAGATTCCAAGTCTGAAATACCTTTTTTTATTTTTTTTTTTTAGTGTTAATTTAGAACAAAATGTAGTCTGGAATTTCATGCAAAAAAGAATATTTGTAGAGGGAAATGTCAGAAGCACAGTAAACACAGCTATCACTACCACCTGGAACTGTTTAGAAAAATTTCCATGGAGAATTTTATCAAAATTAACACATTCCAGAAACATTTTGGTTTTGCTTAAATGGCATTTTCAAGTGGAGAAAAGTTATATAAAAATAGTTTGAGCAGTTGTATGGCTTATTTTATTTTATTTTTTTCAGTAAACTCATTTGCTTGGATTTTTAAAACTAGAGAAAGAAGAAAATCACTAGACAATGTAAGTGTGGATAATAATCCTACCCTGGGAGCGAAATGGAATATTTTAATAATGTGAGGTCCTTATGATCTCTGCCTGCTAAGATTATATGGTAATAATATTTTTTGATGCAGAAACAAGTGCAAAGTCTTTACCGTACAAAACATCATGGAGTAGAAACAGTGCCATGTGATACCAATACGGGACCTGAAAAACCATTTAGGAATGTCCCCCTACAAACATCCATAAACATACTTGCTTTAAATCTATCAAAACATTTTGTTTAAAAGTATACATTATTCTGTTTATGAGGGCATTTATGTATTTCACGTGAAAAAAAGTAATTTTTTTGGTGCAACTGTATTTTGAAATGTTAAATTTAAATATTCCATTCAGATGTTAGAATAGTACATGTACATGTGTATGAAATACTGCTGAAAATTTTTGCTTCAAGTACATCAGGAGAATTTTTTTTAGGCTTTGGAGTTTTGTGCATGAATGCTATTTTATTCCTGTGATCTTTCTTGTTGCCTTTTTCCTATATCTTCTCCAGTTCTCTTACCTTCTTTAAGAGATGAGGAAAAGTAGAACTGCACATAGCATTGTGTGCAGGGGTGCTGCAGACTTGCAGTGCTTTTCTCTCTCTTGCATTCCTAAATTTAACTACAGGTGAGCTGGTATTTTCTTAGCACTACCTTTTATCATCCCACGATCTCATTTCTAAATAGTTCTAAGCCCATCATGGCATAAATAAAGTGAAGATTTCTGTTCCCATGTTCATCAGTGAAACCTGGGACTGAGTTCTTTATGTAAGGAAAAAGGAAAATAAGGGACAAGAAGTTCTAGCATATAGTAATACCTCCAGATAATAATCCTAGGCAAGAGGTTCAGGGTGAAGACCCTCATAGAAAGCTGTTATCTACAAGAAAGGCTGAGTGAGCTGAAAGATGATGAAGAGCCTGATGCCGAGGATATAAATTGTCAGAGAATAAAAGATGGGGAAAGGTTAAGAAAGGAATTAAAGAAAGATTAACATTGTTTGGAATCATATGTCTGGAAAGCAGTCTGCTAAAGGAGAGCACTATGGTGAAAAAGCATTCAACATAAAGTCTCCTTATCCAGGGAAAAAGAAGAAACTGAGGCAAAAAAAGTACCTAGAGCTAGACACTGTCAACTCTGCTGCAGAACTGGCAGTTCATTTAATAACTTTCAAGCCTATGTCTTGGTATTACAAGCTTTAAAAGCTCCATCTGAAAACAATCGCTATTAATAACCCCCTTGCTTTGCAATATGAAAGCAGCAGGTACAACAGTGAGACACCTATAATCCGCCCATGTTAGACAGCAGCAGAACAGCACTCAGCCAGCCATGGAGAAGAATCCTATAAAAATACCCAAATCCATCTCTCCATGATGGATGGTCTTTGTACAAGCACTAAAGTGTATTCCCTTTAGTACCACTGTCTATTGATGCTGAGCTACTAAGTAATCTGAGGGAAACTAGGAAGCGATCACCATGATAAAAAATAAAATGGATTGGGGATAAAGCTGGAATTTCGTCAAAACCGTCATGATCAGAACAATATTGCCTGAGAAATGGGGAGCTTTATATCTGTCAACATGTCAGTGTTTGGACAGGAAACCAAAGCCTTGGAGATTGGTGTCAGAAGAGGGATCTTTTTCTTCCATAAGCACCATGCATGTACCAACATGAAATACAAATGCAATCTTGCTGACTAGAATTCATGACAAGTAGCTCCTGTGAGAACAGTCTGAAACCAGTAAGACTGCTCAGATATTCCTGGAAGACTTCTCATATATTCACTAAGCATTTACTCAGCTTTTACTCATGAAATACATTCTGCTAATTCATAGGACTCTTTTCTGAACAATTCATGATTTATTTCTGAGTTTCAAATTGAGCCCAATCCTGCATACCTTGTCTGAACTAATGAGAAGGAATCATTAGTGCTGAGAGAATGACTCACAGGATTAAAGGGAACAGATAGGATCAAGACCTACACAAGTACTAAGACTAAAATCCTGATAGCATTAGTAGGATCTAAAGCTGATTGAAAGAATTAAAAAATAAAAAAATCAGGAAAGAAGTGTTGACACTGTGATTTTGATCAAGAACAACTGTGAGCAAAGTTACACAGAAAAAAGTTCACTAGTTGGGATTTGACAGCTGGGGACCACCATATTTCTGAACAGTATGGGCACAGGGATGACTGTCCAAGGCCAGAACCAACCATTCTGGAGGAATAATAGCATGATGCCAAGAAAGAAAAGCAGACTGAAACCTATTTCCTCTTTGCATGTGTGTTAGGGATTCAAAGCAGGGAAGAATAATAAAGTCACAGAATAAGTGAGATTGGAAGGCATCTCTGGAGTTCCTCTAGTCCAACCCCCAGCTCAGAGCAGGGTCACCTTGAACAGGTTGCTCAGGAATGTGTCCATCTGGGATTCGAGCATCTTCAAAGATGGATATTCTACAGCCACTCTGGGCAACTAACTGCAGTGTTTGATCACTCTCACAGTTAAGAAGTTTCTTATTGTGTTTAAATAGAATTTCCTGTGCTTCCATTTGAGCCCATTGCCTCTTATCCTGTCACTGGGCCTTCTTTACTACACCTCCTAAGCTATTTATACACATTGATATAAGATCCCCCTGTGTCTTCCCTTCTCCAGGCTGAACAATCCCAGCTCTCTCAGCTTCTCTTCATATGCCAGATACTCCAGACCCATCATCATCTTTGTGGCCCTTTGCTGGACTGGCTCTGGTATGTCAATGTCCATATTAGGGAGCCCAGAACTGGATCCAGCACTCTAGATGTGACCCTGCTTCCTTTTTCTGCACTAGAACCACATGAGGTCTCTGAACAGGAAAAAAACCTGTGGAGCAAGATTTCATAGGCTTTTGTCGGGACGATTTAAAGTAATTCAATAGAACCACTGGGATGAGATTGACAGAGAACAAGAAAGTGAAAGCCATGTGAGCAACTGTTACATCAACAAGGGGAAATAGTGTCCACTTCCAGTTAAAATGTTTTTGGAAAGAAGTTGATTGAGAACACAAGGTTTCTGAGGCTTCCAGTTTTCTGAAGTCTCCAAAGGGACATTCATGAGCAGTAAGCCCAGAGTTCCGCTGCTCTGAACTTGATCATTTGCTGCAGAGAGCTCCAGTGCCTTTCATGAGAGTATTGTCTGGCTAAACTCTGAATAAGACCCTTACAGGGTAGCCTTAGCACCTTTAGTAGTTTAAAAAAAATTTGGGGATGGGGAAGATTTCCCTAGGCTGAAATGCATCTCACTGTCTGAGATGAATAGATTTTTTTTTGTTCACAAAATGCTTTAAAATCTCTAGGTTTGAGTTATCTGCAGCTGGGGAATTGCAAGTACTTTTCATGCCTGAAGACCATTTCAAACGCTTTGCACAAATAATTCAATGTTTGGGAAAGCAAAAACTTGGCATGGAGATCATCTGCAGCAAGGAGCAAGAGACCAGCTTCTTAAGGAAAGGAATAAAAGGACTAGAAATAACAAAAATGGAAATATTAAGGCTACAGGGCTGGATAGCCTGTTTCTCCTAGAGATGTCATGACTCAAAGGATGAGACACATACTCTGATAAGATGAATACTAAGAATTATAATAAGTATTTGCCAACTTTGAGGGTTTAAGAAAAAATATTTCCTTGGGGGCAGGTTATTCAGTAACCTGTAACAGCCTTTTTTATTTGGGTTTGGGTTTATTTTTATTTGTTTGGGTGTTTTTTTGTTTTTTTTTTTCTTTTCTGTCTTGTGTTGATACTTATGTTTTTTCTTTGAGGCAGACAAGCTTCTTGCTGTGTGAGACAGGACAATGAACCCATTAACTCTTGTTCTGACCCAGCAGAATGAGTCCTGCGTTCCTTTATTACACATTATCTATTTTTGTTCATATGGATTATCCAAATAAAACCAATGCATGGAAAAACATGTACAATCAGCTGTGCTCTGCAGGTGGAACAGGGCATATTTTCAGAGCTGAATACAGGTGACCTAGCCTTTTCACATTTAAGTGCCTTCTCTAAGTTCTGCCAGTAATCAGTAGCAGGATGTAGGCAGTGATCTATAGGTTCAATCTTGGACAGTGGTGTCAACCTAGGTTGAATCCTCTATTGCTCGTGCCCTGTTCCTTCCATTGATATCATCACTGCTTAAATAATTAGCACAGACTAAATTACTAATGACGTGAAATCCACCCCAAAACTTGCATAAGTGTATAACCAAGAATGACTTCATATTGGACAGTGATAAGAAATCTAGGTGCTTTCTGGAATGCCTGGGTGTGAGAGGATAGGGAAATAAGCATCAGGAAGAATAAATTCTTAGGTTAAAGGACACAAAAGTATCTGGAGGTAAATTAGCAATGAGTAAATGCCGGATGGAAAAAGAAAGAAAATTCCTAACCTAAAAAAAGTTATGTCTAATTGATGTTCAGAACACGGATCTTCCAGCCTTGTAATATGAGAATCAGGAAAAGGAAACCTAATTCTCTTTTAATTCAATATATAATGAAAGCAATTTTCTGAGGTAGTACCTGCACTTTGTGACCAGAAAGTCCCTACTTTCCTGTGACACTGATAGTGCAAGTAGAATTTGGTTCATATAAATCTATTTCAATGTGTTTCACACATCTTATGGGAATTAATTCTTTTTTCCTTCATTAGTGTGAAAATTCATTATCTATTGCTTTTATTTTACTGTTTAAATGTTTATACAACTGTAACAAAGTCAGGCAGAGTACCATATTACATTAACTGAAGTAAAAACTTTCACTGAATCTTTAAAGAGTTGAAGTTAGTGAGAACTTTAACATTCAAAATCAGGAGCCTCAGTGTGTACAAGCCATCAGGGCTGCCAAGCCAACTGATAGCTCCACCTTTCCTAATAGAAGTATCTGGATAACTGTCCTACTCTATGCCATCTGACCATTGCCCTTGAGGGTCTCCAGGCCTGCAGGGGGAAGATTTAAGGAAAATAAGAAAATCAGGTTGCAGATTCATTTCTAAAAATTTTCGGCTTGTATAACTCAAAGGATCATGGGTTATGTCTTAATGTCACTCCTGAGAAATAAGCTCTGTCAGGAAAGCTTCGCATTGAACTGCAAGGTATGATGGAGATAAGGTGGGGTGTTTCACATGCCTCAAATTGCTTAAGGATAAATTTAAGCTTGGTCCTACATATCAGTGTAGAGATCTTTCATGATACAATATGAAGAAATGAGATCAGCAGAGTAGATCTGAGTGAACAATTTTGCTTTGTGATGTGCATGTTAAAGTCACTGGGAAAAGCAAATTTCTGAATTCCTTGACTTTTATGCATATCAGTTTTGTATCTCTATATTTGTGTTACTTTGAATTTATTATGATTTGGAGGTTGATTTTTATAATGTTTTCAACTGCTGTTGCTTTTAGACCAGAGTTTGGATGCTCAGTACACAATTCCTTTTCACTGCAGAAACCATAGCAAGATCAGTCTGTGTAACTATCATGTACAGGAAATTAGGATAGAGAGTTTTCATAATTCGTGGGCTTGCATACAAATCTCCAATTTCTGGAACACAGACAGCAATTCCCTCCCTCAGAGCTGAAGATAAAAGCCTGTGAGTGATTCTGAGGTGCTAAAATATGAGGGAGACAAGGACCAGATAAGAATCTTGGCAGATAGGATAGACAGATATAAACACTAACCCTGGATAAGATTTCAAGCAATAATCTAATCAATAAACATATGGGCAAATGAAAATGCAAATGAACCACAGAGATATAAACGTTCAGGAAGAAAGAAAGATTTCTGTAATACTTACCTGTATCACATTGACTTCAAGTAGCCCTTAAGTGGAACTGACGGTATTACAAACACAATAAGCACTTCTAGACAAACTGGAATAACAATCACTTCAGGAGCCTAGAAGCATTCACAATTCTGCTGTTGTCAACTTTTTCAGTGGCTTTAATTTTCAATGGTAAGCACAACTCCTATATAGTGTTGTCAAAACCGCAATGAAGTTATGTCATTGAATATTAAAGCGCTGGCCTGCGGAATGCCAAACACACAGATTTGAATTTCATGCTCTCTACTAAACATCAAGACAAATATGTCTAATTTCATAAAAACCTCACCAGCTCAGAAAGGCTGACAATCCGGCCCAGTATTACCGCTTTGCCAGCTGAAGCAGGAGTTTCTACTGTAAAAAAGCTCTTCTCAGGAGGTCAGAGGAGGGGAGAAGGATGGGGTTAGGATTCATGGATACAGCATGAGATCAAAGCATTAAAAGGTTGGGGTACTAAGGGTACAACTCATCACTGAACAGAAAATACACGTTTGTGCATGAAAATGTTCTCCTTGTGCGGTTTAGAAGAGGTTGGGAAGCGATTCAAGAAGTACATAAGGAAATTGGGTTATTTACCCCAAAACATAGGAGTTTAATTTGCTGTGGAGTTTTCCTGATTCCAGCCTTGACTTGTGAGCCATGGTGGTGACTTGTTCAACAGGAGGAGCAACACACTTGTGCTCCTCACCAAAATCCAGATGGTTGCTGCCTCCCTCGTCCTTTCTTCCAATGCTACCTTATGCTCCAAGACATACTCAGGGCCTCTGCTTCTCCCTGTATTTTCATGTCTTCATGAGACTAGAGGCAACTTGTGGTAATCTTTTGGGAGCCTGTAGTCCCTCTGTTAAATCTACTTAGGTCTGATATGTGCTTTCCCCTTTGGGGTAGGTTTTATTCTGTGTGCTGGATTACAAACAGTAGTGAAGGGCTGTGACCACTGGAAAGGCTTGGGAGGCCATATGAACATGAACTCCATGGTAGTCTCCAGAGTAGCAAGGTAGTTTTCTTCTGGGATGTTTTCTAAAAATGATTGGTTTGACCTTGAAAGCAAAATTTTGTACCTGCTTCTATTGGGTGAAATGCATCTACTCAAGGAATAGATGCCTAAAGCTTACCCATTATACTCAGATGCTGAAAATAGTCTGGACACTAATATTCTGGACAGAATGAGTTCCATGCTGAAGTATTCCTGGCAGGCAACAAAATAGAGAAAATTAATTGCTCAGTCTTGTTTGGTCTACAGTTTATAGATAGCACTGTGGAAAGAAGTGTTCACTGTGTTGGGTTTGTGCTCTGTGACCTCTCCAGTCTGAGACTTACTAAAATCCACAAAACTCTTTCACCAAGGTATCCTAAAGCTTTGGAAATTAAAAATCATTAATTACCCTGACTGTAGTTTTATTGCCTAACAAATAATCAACAATTATAATAATTAATGGGATTTTTTTTTCTTGTTCCATAGAACACCAAAAGCATATTAGAAACACCACATTTCTCCCAAAGTTACATTGGTTTCAAGATATTTCCCTCTGATTATTTTATTTCCTTGGGGGGGGCATCTCTATGCTCACAGAAATCTTTTTGATGCTCTGTTTTACCAGTGCTTATGCCCTCTGAGATCTTGCATTATTAATAATACTAATTATTGCAATTATTTATTATTAGATGAAGGATGAGAGAGTTTCCAGCAATTCACAAAGCACAGAAGAGGATGTAAGCCTTATCCTGCAGGGGTTGTGGTTGAACTTTCAGACCCCTGTGTAGTGAGAAGCCCCTGACAGAGAGGAATTGTATTTAGTAAGAGCAGCTGCTAAATGGACACCGAAAACAAATAAATAAATAAAAAACCCTCACACATTGCTGGACTTCTTACTCAAAAGGTTACACCAGGGGGGCTGAAAAAAAAAGTATAATTGATGGCATAATAATCCAGAATACAGATCAGTATCTGGAGAGGATGATTAACACCTGATAATTCCATGAGGTATGCTTTAATTTTCTGTAGAAGATGTCATCTATCTCTTCTGGAGGACAGGGAAGAGCCTGGTCACAAAGATGCAGGTGTACTGAATGAGTAACTATAGCTCATAGTGTGCGCTGTTATGCAAGGTTTCTGAGCTAGAGAGAAGATAAGAGAGAGATGCTATATCTGCTGTTGCAGAATCAGAGCTCACAAGCCAGTAGGAGAGACAGAGTTCAGACACCAAACAGCTTAGAATAATGACCCAAGACGATGCAAGGTCATAGCACAGTCTGACCGGCACAACAAACTGTCTTAGTCAAAAAGAAAATTTCACATCTTAGATGTGCAACAAAGCCTTTTGTTGTTATGTAGGATAATGAAAGCTCAGACATGGACGATGGTGCTTTGAGAAAAATAATCATCAGGGAATATGATGTTGAGGAGGGAGCATGTGCTTTAAAAGACTGGCCCATCACATCTCCTGCATTTTTCTGATAAAGAGAGAAGTACACCTGTTTATTTTCCTGTGACTTAAAAATGGAGGTCTCTAACTCATCTAAGCAGTGAAACAAGAGCTTAAGCAGATCTAGGCATACTTGTAAGCTTTTATATATATTTTTCTAATTCTCCCTTCTAATTGTTAAGCAGATGTCTGTTCATCACTATATAATTCTGATTAGAAAGATTTACATTTAGAAGAAAAAGCATTGTTCTTCACATAGAACTGTAAAGCAACAGGTAGTCGATATAGATCAAATATTGTGTCTTCAGCTTGGTCTAAAGCTGGGGAAGCACAAAATGCCACCTGGAAACTACAGAACACATGCAGTACACCTAAGCAAAGCATGTAAGGAGACCAGACAGAGAACACAGACAAATTGTCTCTGTAACTGTGACAGTGGTGTTAGTGACTTACAGAAGATTTTAGGTATTATTACTCCCTTCAAAAGACGAGTGTGCTTTCCCTGTGTTTTTCTTTCTGACACATGCCTTCCTACCCAAACGTACAGCAAGTGATTTTTATATCTGAAACACATTCTATGGAATAAAGAACAACAGATGTACAATTGACAATGGATCCAATCCAAAAGGTTGCTTCTGAACATCTGAGTCAGGAACTTTTTATTTTTCTTTTTCTTTTAATTAAACCAATCCAGAAACAGATTTTTTTTTTTTTTTCACGTGGACCTACCCTCACTCCCCTGTATACTGAAGGAGGAGTCCTACTTCAGATTCTAAATGGCTTAATGCCAGCAGAGTATGTATTAGATACTATCATGGAAAAATAGCATTGCAAAGGGTCTTAAGAGGGTGTGTAATCCATGTAGTTCTTTCCCAAAGAGAGGATCCACTACTTAATCCATTTGCAAGGGAAGATTGTCTATCTCCTGTTCTCAGTAATGACCAGTGATGTATTGCAAACCATGTACTTATATATATTACACTAGAATTTGGAGAATACAGGTCAGGTTAAAGTCTTGCTGACACTGTACAAACTCATAAGAAATAGCAATTCCAGTTCCAAACAGCTTTCGGTCTCAGTAGGCAAAGCAGCCAAAGCAAAGAGAAATAATATGTCATCATGCTTATTTTATATGAAATTTCTAACTTTTTAGCATTAGCCTAATCCATCTTTTATTAAGGCTGATAGTAGACCTCCAGCTGACCACAACTGGAGTTAACAAAAGGCACTACAGATTGCACAGAAAATAGGCAGAAAAACTAAAAGTCCGTGTAGGACTCCAGTATAACCCAGATCTCTCATACCTCAAAATGGTAACAAAGACTTCTATACCTAGCATGAAAGTTTTGTCTCACTGCACGTTTACAAAAGAAAATGATGCACTTAAAAATAAATAATAAGAAGAAAAAGCATAACACATGATGGAGTTTTCCCAACACAGCATGCAGCTGTGGAGCCGAACAAGCTTATCCGCATTCCCTGAGCGATGGTTTATGTTTTGACATTGACTAACTCATCCATGCTCAGGGCACAAGCACTCAGACAATCTCCATCACCAGTTTCCCATTAGAAATCTTGGTCTCTGCTGAAACAAGCTCAATTCCCTTCATTATTTCCCAGCCGACAGACGGCTTGAGAGACAGGATATTACAAGCGTCAGTCTCTTTGCCTCCGGACAGGCCATGGATGACACAAGAAGGAGAGAAACAAACAAATAAAAAATATCTCTGTTTATGTGGCAACTTTTTAATGTGTTTGTCATACAACTATGTTTCTTTTGTTCTCCCAAAACTAGTTTACCAGGATTATATTCTTGGAAATCCTTCAGCAAAAGTGTTCTCTCTCCCCTTTTTCTCTGATTTTTTGTTAGGCTCTCGTTACTTCACTGAAAGAAGGAGCTGGCAATCCATCTTGAAGAGCTACTTTGTTATTAGAAGGCATTACAGAGCTCTTCAAATTAGTTATTGTGTAAAATCTAACAAATATTTTTGAGAAGGGTGATGTTTTCTTGCTAAACAACACAAAGAACATTAAGGTAAGTCTTAATGCAGACTTTCTCATAAATATCTTCAGAAGGATCATTTTATTTGTATTAACACTTGCATTATTTTGGCAATGGGAGACAAATGAAGGTCTGAAAGTTAATGAGAATTGTCATAACTCCATTAACCGCAGTAGAGGTATGGTGCTTTGTGGTAAGAGTTAGTCATAAACATAGTGAAAGATAGTCCCTGATCTGAACAACTTACTTTTCAAAGGCAGAAAATAGACAAAATTGAGAAAAAAACATGAAGAGCAAAAAGAAAGTATGTTTTCCACTCAACACAATCAGTAGCAGTCATTTGAGGATGCGAGCTGGTTCCGAACATATGTGCAACCATTTCCTCATTCTCTACTCTCACCCCTGTGTGTTTGTGGGTATATCCCATAGTTTTCTGTGTGGACGTGCTCCAGAACCCTTCTTAGTCAATCACATTAGAAGACTCTGTGGTTATGTCAATACAAACAAACTAAACATTTATTGGTCCATTACTTGATACTGAGTCTGAATGTCATGAAATGGCCCTCATCCATACTATAGCACTTTCTTAGCTTTCAAAACAAGTTTTAAACTGCTTGTTAAGAATGGCCCCTGACCCATACTAGATGCCTAAACCAAGCCAAGGAATAGTTTTGGAGACTGACAATTGTTGTAAACAAAAACCATATCAGGAATTGTTCTAACTATTTAGTAGTATCAGTAATCATGTTCTAATGCCCATGAATGTTCCCAGACTGTTTTATTCATTAACGTAGCCATTCCCTATCTGTCCCCTCAGGGGAGCTGTGTGATGGCCAGTGAAACAGCATCAGCACACAGGTGAATTTTATTAAATGCTTATAAGTAAGACCATCTGAGAAGAAAGATAATAAAAGAAGTGTGGGGATGTGACTAAGGTAGTTATCTCTGAAGAGAATCTGTAGCCTCTGGAATATGAAAATATTAGTATCGACTGCATTAAAAATTAAAACACTTTCCCTTAAACGTTGATGTTCACCATTTTGATGAAAGTTTTCATTAAAAAACTAATCTTTTTTTGAATATGTTAAACAAAACCTCTAATAACTCAGAACAGAATCAAAACATCAACATTTTGGAATTAAAACAAGGAGGAGAACAAAGAAATACAGAATCATTGATAAGAGAAATGATGCAAAATAAAGTAAGTCAAGGAACACTAAGGGAGGATGGGTGTAATGTCTCAAGAAATCTAGTAATGACCTGCTAGAGGATGGAGGAAAAAGAGGTGTGTTTTACTTTATTGTGTATTTCTGTAGAGTGCAGTAAGAGAAAATTCTACCATCTGTCATCTTCAAGAAATTGGCATGCTATGACATTGGACAGGTTTGTTCATACTTCCAATCTGCTGCTCGCTCATTTCTGCTGAATATTTTTGTTCTCCACTTCTCCCACGTACTTTTTATTTTTATCATTATTATTATTATTTGGAAGTTGGCTCATGTTCCATTATTTTTCTATAGCTCGAATTCTTCAAGCTAAAATAAAATAAAATAATAATAAAAAAGAACAATCTACAAAAAAATCCTAGACTGTCTCCATTACCTGGCTTGATCTTTTTGATTTTTCCAGATGTCATTTAGGTATACTTTTTAAAGTGATTAGGCTTCCCCAACCCACTGTTTGGGATACAATATTAAATGAAATGTGTCATAATGAACATTAATGTAACATTAAATTTTACTTACATTAAAATCCATACAGCAATATATATGAAATTTGAGTAAGTAGGGTATATCTTCTACTAAGGAAAGTGTATTTCTTCAGGATATGGCAGGAAAATGTCTCTGTCAGAAGTTACAATTGCATATCCAAAAGACAGGATTCCCTTGCTATACGTCACAGAAAGCTCTAGATGTAGGACTTCCTTAACCCACTTGGCCCACCTGGGTGAAATGTGGATATCAGTTCTCAGCTGATCAATCAGACTCTACAGGACATCTTGGGAGATCCTGCCTCCATTGTATGGTCCAAAGGGAAGACACTAAAAAGGAAGAGCTTATTGTTTCTCACTGACAAGCAGGACTTAGACAACCATCTCAGGGTAGACGTCCACCTTTTTGACTATAAATGTTAGAATAGACAAATCTATACCTCAGTCATATCAGGAGTGCCAGGTTCCTAAATCAGCTAGGTCAGGGATTTGAGAGGGGAAAGGTTGAATATTGTGGCCTCATACTACAAGATGTAGATTCAATTTCCTTGATTTCCTTCAAACAACACAACAGGTTCTGAATAGAAAAAGAGGTCCTGAATAGGCAGGGGGGAGGGAGGGGAAAGCTTTTAATTCCTGCAGCTACAAAAGTTTTTCTTAGAATTAATCTCCTGCTTCATATTCTAGATTTCTGATGATTGGTACTTTTCATATTTCAACCACAGTTTAAATAAAAAGTAGACTTCAGGAATGACCACATGGCTTTCAACAGAAATTTTAGAATAAATGTATAGCTTCAAGGTGAACCAAGTTGTTTTGTAGAAAAAATATATAGGAGTAGAAGAAGGTGTAAATACTGAATTGCTGAATTAAGCAGACCCATGTGATACATAAACATATCTGAAGTAGGTTACTAAAAGAACATTCGCTTGGTGTTTCAGTAAAATAGGTTTTCAGTATTATTAAATTCATTTATGGGCCAGATTTCTTATTGTGATATTTACATCAATTTTGGTGAACTGAAATAATTATAATTATAATTATAATTATATCATTAAATGAGGAACTAATTTTTGAGGCGATGGATGTTTGTTCAGATTAGGGAATATTTTGTGTGAGGTTTTTTTAACCTGAAGGGAAAGGATGAGGATTTGGGATTACTGAGGAAGGCAAGCAGAAGCTAGAAAAGGATTCATTAGGCTGAAGCAGCAGATAGACCTGCAGGGAAAAACTCAAGACTCGAAACATTGAGAGTGGTGATGACTCAGGGGAGTTACACTAGACTTGGAGCAGTGAGTCTCATAGCACAGTTTGGCCCACAGCCTGGAAAAGAGTCCTCTTGCTGTCTGTCAATGTTCAAACGAATATTCTTCAAACTTAGCACTCTTTTTATAGTGTCTTCCATCTGGGGATCTGTAACATCAAGGTGTGAGAGAGATCAAAATTTGGCCAGGTGGTTTATAATTCAGGGGAAAGTGCTTCTAGCCTGGTGACACATGCTATGTAATCAATAAATAACAATATTTACCACATCTGTGAAAAGAATTGCCTTGGTAATTAAGATATAAGTACACACATTTCTCATAAGTCAGGCTTAACAGATCAATCGTACCAGTACTAATGATTGAATGTAGCTTTTTTTTTTTTTTTTTTTTTTTTTGAGGGAGGAAGAGATAACAGTTAGAAAGTGGTATTTGTAGAATTTCCAGGAGAAATAACTAAGTTCTAGAAATTACATCCAGTGAAAATTAATACAAGCAAAGCAGAGAAACAAACAAAAACCACAGACTATGAAAAGGCAAGGGCAAACTCCTTGATTTGCCATAATCTCCCCTGTAAAGAATCTGTCTCCAGATCCTTTGCACAATACGGTGCTTTATTTGACCCACCAGTGAAAATGTACAAGTTCTGCCCGCTGTCTCTGGAAAACGTTGATTATCTCAAATGACCTGATCCCCAAGTCTTTGTGTGAGCTTCAACTGATATTATCTTTCAGTTTTCAGCAATGGAAGAAATTGAGTCAGGCCAGCTCCTCTCCAAGGACTTCTAAAACTCATCCTTTTTTCCATCCCCTCCCCCTAATTAAGCAAAAAACCAACGAAGACAGGAAACAGAAGAGAAAAAAATAACAGAACTTCTCTGGACCCTGGCAAACTTCTTGGGGAAAGATTCTTGGTTCCAGATATGGTGCTGAGTTTGACACCCAGCTCGTAAGAAGAGTAAACCAACCAAGAGGTACTTCGGCACCCTCCACTGGCTTCATACAAATGCTCTCACTCATGATTTGTAGCTCATGTTCAGAGAAGGTGAACAAAATAAATTATTCATGAAAGTAAGAGTGGAGAAAAAGGTGAAGGGAAAAATCCTTCTTTGTCCATTCAGGTAGTGAGAAGAAACCATAGAGCATGGGATTAACATATACCAGGAGACAACTGCCATACTTTCTGCCGGTATAATTTTTCTCATCAAAAAACCCTTGTTGTTCTGACTGTGACAATACTTGGTTGGCCTTTTGTTACATACTCATCTGCTTCTGGTTATCCAGTCATTAGCCATCAAACTCTGCTGTCATGAGCCACTACCATGCAATTTTTTGGTTCACCGTGGGTCAAGGATAACAAATATTTTTGATTGCATCTTATTTTCTTGGTGTCTTGGAGGAGGGAAAAACAAACAGTTAATCTATTTCATTTTACTGATCACCATCAGGAGTTCTGGATGGGTAATTTTTTGTTGTTACTCTGCCCCCATCTCATAAAGTTTCATTTACTGCCTTTTTAAACAAATGATGGCTCCAAATCTATTTGTCACACAATAGCTCTCAAACATGCCAAACAATAACTATTACTATTCTTGGCTTGTTTGATCCAAATGGCATTTGCAGACATTATTCCTCCCCTCTCCTTGATATGACTTGAATAGAAACCTTTAAATAAATAAAACAAAACCCAGAGCAAACCTTGAAAACAATAAACCAACATCCAAGCCCTGGAAAATAATCACAAAAACAGTGGCTGTTACCGTTGTAAGTGGGGAAATCCAATTATGAGATGTCAATATTGTTCTCCTTTCAATTGCTTCAAAAAGATTCATATGTGTATAATTTTTAGGTTGATTTCATTGGCTGTGTCAAAAAGAAACAGGAATTATGTAGCTGAAAGAGGACTTAACCCCCAAAATTCTTCTTGTACATAAACATGCAAATACACACACACACTTACACACACACACACACAAAAACACACACAGAGTGATCGATATCAATTTTCAAATGTACTATTGATTTCAGTAGCCCTTAATTTCAAGACAAACAATAGTTTCGTTTGTAATTTCCATGCTGCTGATATAACTGCCATCATTGCTGACCTGTATGTTGTCAAATAATATTGATTGGGTATGAAACGAAGCAAGAAGGGGCTGGCAGCAAGGTGTGTGATAGGAGGGGAGAAGAATATGGGTGCCCTCTTGTTAACTAAAGGAATAAATAAAAGGGATGCAACTACTTTACAGGTCAAGTAGCTGAGAGGGTTGGGTCCTCAGGCTGGGCTTTGGTCTCCTTGAGAAACTTTGCACCCCTGCACAAACTATTATTCCTTCCTGTGCCTCTGTCTCCTGCTCTCCCGTGGTGGTTTCTCCTATCTATTCAGACTATAAACTCAAGTGAGGTGATTTTCAGCTCAAATTCATTAAATATGTTTCTCGATTAAGCCAGGGAAGAAGGACATTTTTATCACTGAACCACTGGGGACTCAGGAGCCCCAGGTTTTCTGTCTGCCTTACCAGTGGGTGATGAATCCAGAAGCAGCATGTTTCCAGATCACTGACAATTCTGCATGGTCCCTTTGTGCCACCTTCGTTCTCCAAGGCGGGCTACAAATTCTTTCTCTGCCTTGTCCATTAAATTGCACAGTTTTTATGGTAACGGATAGTGATTCATACAGCTCTTATAGGGCCCTGTCCTTGAGTGTCTGGAGGCTGCCGGGCTACAGATATGTTTCTGGAAGTGCTGTAACTGTGGCAAGTGCCATAACTGCAGGTGCACAGCCTACAAACCAGGAGGGCACCTCCAGGACTAGATTTCAGAGCTCATTTTGAGCAACCTGTTCTAGTGGAAGGTGTCCCTGCCCATGGTAGGGGACTTGGAACTAGATGATCTTTAAGGTCCCTTCCAACCCAAATCATTCTATGATTCTATGATTCTATGACTAGAGCATTCACCAGGATTGTCAGATCTTTAGATTTACTTTGCAGGACTCCATCAAGTATCTTGTGCTCTTTAAATCAATATTAAATCCAAAGTATCCTCATAATCACGTCTAAACTTGGAGTTATGGATATTTGAAAGAAGCCTCTGGCTCTCACACAGAAAGGAGAATATTCATTCACTTGTCTGGACCACATGCTGACTAGTGTAATTATATTCTACCAGCTCAGACTTCTCCTGCAGTATCTGCTGGCTTTGATATCATTCTTAACTTCCCATCCTGAGCTGCTTTGTAGTATTGCTGTGTGTTTTAAATCATCTGAATCAGCCATGTATCTGCAGTGATGGTACCACGGATGACTCATGCATTAATGTACATACCTCAGCCCAATTAATCTTCCTCTGAGGAAACTGCATAAATAAGATCTTATGACTACACATTATCCAGAACCTTTCATCCTAAAACATTTTAGGGTGGCTTGCTAGGCTATATGTTTATGTGCATACACATATATATATTTATGTACATACACACACACTGAGGGAGAGAAGAAAGGCAGTAATGCAGTGTTTGGATCCAAATTTGGGTCACAGCTGTAAAAGATCCAGCTTCAGAGTATTCTGATACTCTGTGGACTTATTTACACTAACAGTTCACTTAACTGACTTCATTAGGATTCAGGAGAATTTAGATGCAGTATACCAGGTTAATCTGTAGCATAGATATAAGCCTATGGGTAAAATCCTGGGCCCCTTTGGAATCAATGTAGAAATTCCCAAAGGACTGAAAACTTCTTTCTGTGTAGGAATCATTCCCTTCGGCATGACAGTGCACCCCTCACTGGAGTGGGAAGCAGCTGCAAAGCTTTAATGAATGAAAAAGAATATAATATCCAGCTAAAACTAGAGTGGGAATTATAAGTAGGCAAATCAACCAGCAGTTACTCAAATTTAAATCTATTGAGGATGCTGGGGTTAATGACTAGTTTATGCACTACATTTCCTTCCTTTAATATTATTTTAATATTGTTGTATTTTATTTTAATTACATTCAATCTTAGTTTTTCTGTTACTTTATAGAGGAAGCACATTTGTGCTCGCTAGCTTGGAAAAAAAGCAAGACGCAAATGTCAAACTTACACCACCACATGGGATCTAAAGCTTGGTTTAATTCTGGTTAAGACAGACCTAAATTAAAACTACTTTTCTTTCCCTGTGGACCCCTTATTTAAAGATGACAGGTCCCTGAGTATGTTTGTTTGTGAGACTAAATGTGTTACTGAAGGATCATGAACAGAGCCCAAGAGAGAAGTAGAGAAAACGAACAGATAGATGTAATTGATGATTTCAGATACTAAGTCTAGTTTGAGTTTCCCACCCTTTTGAAATGCATCTGTCCCTCTTGTTTTGTATGAGGATGTCTTTAACCTTTCAGTCTGCTTTGGAGAATAACAAGGTAACTACAAGAATCACATGGGATATGGAGAATGATGGTATGCATGGAAGGAATCTGTTGTAGAAGCAACTGGTCAGAAGTCTTTAAACTGTGTATTCTGGTGTATGAACATGGAAAGCTTGCATAGTTTCAAAAAATCACTACTATATTCTCTAAGAATTTACTTATTTAGCAACCAGAAAAGTGCAAAATATTCTGGAGACCCACAGAGATAAAAATATCAAATACTAGATCTTGGTTGCTAACTGTTAAAAAAGACTGTTCAAATTTTGTTACGTTTATAGAAATGTGCAGCAGCAAGAAAAAAATGGTTAAATAAATAAAGGAAAGATAAAATAGATGTGAATGTAACTGTAAGCATGAAGTTGTTCAAATCTCTAGAAACAACTGACAGCTTGGGAAAGAAAATTCTATGGACAAATTCATTTTCCCCCACCCCTTAACTTCATGTGGTCAATGAATGGCATTCCTTCACAGTTTTATCAATAGAATGTAATTCTGGCCAGATCAGTCTGTCAACAAGGAACAACATCAAATCATTTTGTCCATATAAATAAATCACTTGCTGTTTGTTATTTCTTTTCTTTGTTTGTGGATGAAATGGAGCTATTAAAATGCCTTCTATAGCCCAACATAAGAATGGGGGAAGACTTCATTGTAGACAAAGCACATAGTGCAGGCAAAATTGTCATCAGACAAAGAACTACAGAACGCAAAAGATGCAATAAAGTGAATGCTAAAGAATCTTTGATTGTCCAGTGCCTGTTTTGTAAATTGGATCTGTGGTGAAAGTGATGTTTTGAGGTTCAGGTGTGGAACTCTTTGGTATAAGCACAGTAAACACAAAAAATCATAATGACTGCTGTATTGAAGGGCTTGAGAGGCAGTTGGCATCACTGATTAATATGTAAGTAGGTTGGAAATGTCCAGTTCAGTGGACATTTTTAGATGGTGTCTGCTTTTCATAGAAATGTTTCCAATTTCTCGTCTCAAACATTTCCAGTTTTCTTATGAAAATTCAGAAGTGTTGGGGTGTGCATGGGGGGTTGATCAACTATCTTTTCTGAAAGTTACTTCCTCAAGCTCATCATTACAGGACACTCCTTTATCCCACTCCAGTCTTTTCTCCCACCCACAGGCTACTAATTCCTGCCTCTTTCTATCTACTTCTCAACGACCTGTGGCTCCGTCAAGGGAACCGCAGAGGTCAGAGCACCTCTGTTAGTACCGCCCAACTCCTTAACAGTATGAGCTCTGCGTCACAAAGCAAAGAAATACTGTAGAAGATTAAAACTTGGGATTTTTCCAGCTGACATTGTTTCAAGCCAGAACCTCCCACATTTTTGTTGATCCAGATTTATATACTTTCATACACCCATGGGAACATGTTTGTCATGATCTGGTGTGCCACAAGAGGAGATGGGTGAATGTAACTGGTTTTATCTCCTTGTAGGTCCCCAGAATTGGGTAGGACAATATGGTACAATGTGTGTCTTACATCAAACTAGGAAAGGAAAATTGGGACCTGTTTTGCTAAATATTAATTTATATGTCATCACAAAAAAAAAACCCCAACCAGTAGATTCATAAGGATAACGACTTTCTTGTCAATAGATAATTCAGGACAAGGACTCACTAGGATACTCAATATATCACAGCAGAAAAGGAAATAGACCTACCTGTCTGTAACCCAGGGTATGCTCTGGTCTTTGGATGATACGTGCCCTCATACCAGAAGATTTCAGGCTCTGGGTCTCTTTAAAACTAATTCTAGCTTCTTTTTTGGCATTCATGGACACAAATGCTCTTTCAAGTCTAGCCTAGTTGGTAACTATCCGTTTACTGTCACCTCAGTAGTTGGATCACAGTTCAGCTTCCCTTTGTTTTTATAATGATTGAAATTCAGACCTCCTCAGCTGTGGATGACTGCACTAGCTTCAAGACAATACCTTGTTTCATGCATGGAAATGTTATATTTGTGCCCAGAATTTCTCAGAGGTGTTCATGAATAAGTTGAGAAAGTCCAATGATCTGAGAAAGCTTCAGGCCAGTCTTTTCATTTTATCTAGGCTGGGAAAGAAGAGATATGAATGAAATTCCCTATATAAAGAGAGTCCCAGTGGCCTTTTTGATACCTACTTAGCCCCTTGAATATTTTTAAAAAATCTGTACAAAATTAAACAGTTTCTAGGAGAGGACTTGAGCTCAAGCCTGTTCAGAGAACCCAAAGCAGTATGATTGGGTTATAGTCCTAGGAGATAAGCATAGGACAGATTCTTAACTTATGGGCCTAAGTGTTGTATGACAGTGAATTTGGACCCAGGTGACTTAAGTGATAACTGGGCAAAGACTAACCACAAACTCCTTTCATTGATCTAACTCTGCATCAAGCAGCTGACCACTGAGTGCTGGAGGCTCTTAGCCTGAACCAGCTGCCCCTTAGACAAGACCAAATATATCAGTTGCCTGCAACCTGGTTGCTGCTCTGGAAGAGAGCCAGAGTGGGATGAGGGAAGAGCAAATGATCGAGGCACTAAGTCAGGCAGGGCATCTTTCACTCTGGATAGATTGGAAAGCTGTGCTCCCAGGGCAGAGGCCCTGGGGAAGGATAACACTTCCCTGTACACCTCTCTTCCTATCTCTAGATTTCTCAGTTATGTTTCTTCCCCTCATTTTCCACACTCCCTCATGTTTGTTGGCAGGTCTAGTCCATGCGAAAACAAACTGTAAATGTCTTAGAGTTTGTTCATTTTTGTTGTTGTTGTTTTGTGTTGTTGTTTCTTTTCTTCCTCAAGTCCCCAAAGAAACATCAAAGTACAAAGGAAAGAAAGCAATACTGAGAATAAGAATGAAAGCCAAACAAAAAAGACAGAGGGGAAAAAAAAGAACACTAAAAGAAGCTAGAGATGGCCATGGGGAACTTTCTTCAAGGGGGTTAGTCTTCCTTCAGAGAAAGTTTAGATATATGTTTGTTTGTTTGTATTTTCAAATTGGGGCTGCCTGTGCACATTCAGAGGAGAAGAACAAAAGCAATGCAAATTTCAGGGGAGGTGTTTAGTGCAGCAGGCTGCTGGCAGGGCCACCTGGCTACTGCAAGCAGCCCATTGCCCGCTGTGCTCACCTGCTTAAATATTAACAACGAGAGGGAAGGCGGAAATGCATCAATTAAACATCAGGAGTGTCTGAGCAGGGAGATGGATTGTTTTCAGGACACAATGCAGGCAGTCACATACCCTGACTGGCTACTTAACCCTCTGAATGTTAACCCATGTTAACTTGTCTTCCCTCCCTCCCCACCCTTCCCTATGAGGATATGATTGCAACGCATAAAGGGAACAACATTCATTTTCAAAAAGTGAGGAGTAGAGATTCAACATTAGTCCAGAAGCAGACTTGAGTTGACTGCAGCTCCAGTCCAGAATCTGGCACCTTTCTTCTCCAGAGTCCCCTACTCTACAGAGTTTTGAGCAAAGTAGAAGAGAAACACACAAAATAAGTCTTAGTGAGTGCAAATTAAACAACCTGGCAGTTGCTGAGGATCCTGCCTTTGCTGTGTGGCAAAGGAAATCTGTGCCAAAGCCAGGAAGCAAGCTCTCATCTGTCTGAACTGGAAGACTTTTCTCTACCTAACTAGTCCTAACAATAATAACATACTGGATCAGAGTTAAGGTCCATCAGCCCCAAATTCTGAGTGGTGCCAATAACAGGTGCCTAGAGGTAAGTGTAAGAAAAGAATAAGTGTGTATATGTTTATTCTGTACAATCTCCTAGCCCCCTGAATGATGTCCTGAATTTAAAGTGTTTTCTACATATTTAGTAACCTTTAATTGATTTATTTTCTATGAACTTGTTTTTCCTTGAATGCATGTGAACTTCTCACTTCCACGACCCCCTGTGACAAGGAGCTCCCCCATTTAACTATTCTAATTACACAGCTTAGCTGTTATGTGTTAGATGACAGATAAACCTGTGATCAGCTAACACAAACACTTTAGCTAATTGTACTCTTCCGCCATATTCATATTGCCACTTACATGAGGTTTTGAAAAATCTGCTTATGGGAGGTTACTCCAAATTGTGGCACATTTGGTGGATGGGCTTATGCGGTGGTTTGACCCTGGCTGGGTGCCAAGTGCCCACCAAAGCTGCTTTATCACTCCCCTTCTCAACTGGACAGGGGAGAGAAAACGTAACGAAAAAGCTCGTGGGTCGAGATAAGGACAGGGAGGTCACTCAGCAATTACCGTCACGGGCAAAACAGACTCGACTTGGGGAAAATCAGTTTAATTTATTACCAATCAAAACTGAGCAGGACAGAGGAGTGAGAACATGTGTAGGGTAATGAGAAAAAAACCAAATCTTAAAAGACCTTGCCCTCACCCCTCCCTTCTTCCTGGGCTCAACTTTACTCCCAAATTTCTCTACCTCCTCCCCCCGAGCAGTGCAGTCAGTTCATCACACATCATCTCTGCTGCTCCTTCCTCCTCAGGGGAAGACTCCTCACACTCTGCCCCTGCTTCAGCATGGGGTCCCTCCCACAGCAGACAGTCCTCCATGAACTTCTCCAACATGAGTCCTTCCCATGGGGTGCAGTTCTTCACGAACTGCTCCAGCGTGGGTCCCTTCCACGGGGTGCAGTCCTTCAGGAGCAGCCTGCTCCAGCGTGGGTCCCCCATGGGACCACAAGTCCTGTCAGCAAGCCTGCTCCTGGACCCCTCTCTCTCCACGGGGCCACAGTTCCTGCCAGGAGCCTGCTCCAGTGTGGGCTTTCCATGGAGTCATGGCCTCCTCTGGGCACATCCACCTGCTCTGGCATGGGGTCCTTGGTGACTGCACAGTTGTTCCTCACATATTCTCACTCCTCACTCCAGCTGCAGTTTGTGTCCCCTGTGGGTTTTTTTTGTTTGTTTCCCCTTAATCATAGAATCATAGAATGCTTTGGGTTGGAAGGGACCTTTAGAGGCCACCCAGCCCAACCCCTGCAGTGAGCAGGGACAGCTTTAACCAGATCAGTTTGCTCAGAGCCCCGTCCAACCTGGCCCGGGATGTTTCCAGGGATGGGGCCTCTGCCACCTCTGTGGGCAACCTGTTCCAGTGCTTGACCACCCACATTGTAAAAAACTTCTTTCTAATGTCTAGTCTAAATCTATTCTTCTTTAGTTTAAATCTCCCCATCTTTTCTGTAGGCTCCCTTTAAGTATTGGAAGGTCGCAATAAGGTCTCCCCTTCTTAAATATGTTATCACAAAGGTGTTACCACTGTCGCTGACTGGCTCGGCCTTGGCCAGCGGCGGGTCCATCTTGGAGCCAGCTGGCATTGGCTCTACTGGACATAGGGTAAGTTTCTAGCAGCTTCTCACAGAAGCCACCCTTGTAGGCTCCCCCGCTACCAAAACCTTGCCACGCAAACCCAATGCAGCTTAGAAAGAGGATAATATGTAATGTCTAAAGCAAAGGAAACACGTACACAGTGACCAGGATGGGTGATGGCTTGCAGTCATGCGCAGTGCTACCCAGGCAGTGGGA